>NC_067440.1:10864286-10923469 GCF_009764475.1 Pristis pectinata
CGACTTCCCTCGACGTTTTGTGTGAAATTGATGGAGATTCTCCACAATTCCAGGATCAGGGCCACATAGAAGAAGTAACAGAACCAAGGAAGACTCCGGTCTGAGCTGCGGGAATTCAACCCGAGCGGAAAACCAGGATAGGGAACGAAGGCTGTTCCCCAGACACAGCAGCGGAACCAGGCACGGACCCCAGTTCTTAATTATCGCCTGGATGTCGGTCCTTCTGCTGCCTTACCTCCACACCGACTGAACCCCTGCACAGCGTGAGTAGACAATGGTACATCTCTTCCCCCACACTCCACCAGTACCTCACTGCCCCTCCTGTGGTATGGGGCTCCCTCCCTCACCACCCCTCCCTCCCTCACCACCCCTCCCTCACTGTCCCTCCCGTGGCACTGTGCTCCCTCCTCACCGCCCCCCGCGGCGCTCCCTCCCTCACCGCCCCTCCTGCGGTGGGGCGCTCCCTCCTCACCATAGAAGGCATCCTATCTGGATGCATCACGGCTTGGTACAGCAACTGCTCTGCCCAAGGCTGCAAGAAACTGCAGAGAGTTGTGGACACAGCCCAGCGCATTACGGAAACCAGCCTCCCCTCCTTGGATTCTGTCTTTACCTCTCATTGTATGGGTGAAGCAGCCAGTATAATCAAAGACCCCACCCACCCAGGTCATTCTCTCTTCTCTCCTCTTCCATCAGGCAGAAGATACAGGTGCCTGAGGGCACGGACCACCAGACTTAAGGACAGCTTCTGCCCCACTGTGATAAGATTATTGAACGGTTCCCTTATACAATGAGATGGACTCTGACCTCACGCTCTACCTTGTGTGACCTTGCACCTTATTGCACTGCACTTTCTCTGTAGCTGTGTCACTTTACTCTGTACTGTTATTGTTTTTACCTGTACTACATCAATGCACTCTGTACTAACTCAATGTAACTGCACTGTGTAATGAATTGACCTGTACGATCGGTTTGCAAGGCAAGTTTTTCACTATACCTCAGTACAAGTGACAATAATAAACCAATACCAATACCAATATTTTAAGTTTTGATCCAACTATTCTGTCTTCTAGGTTTTATTCTGAGTGCAGTCAACCGCGGACTGCTTCACCCTTGTCCTAGGGACCCTGCACTGAGGTCAGCAACCAGTCGTTGGGGGGGGTGTGACTGAGAAGGTGGTGTTTGTGTATGAATACCCTCGCAAACCTGCCTACCTCCCGATCCCTGGCCCTCCCTGAGGTCTCAACGGACAGCCATCGCCTCATCAGCACCGGGTTCGGCCGACTTCACACAATGGCTGCCGAGTCTCGAGTCGTTCTGAGCGTCTGCACGTGAAAGTTGGACCTGAGGGTTGCTTCTATTTTCCTCTGGAAAGTTTGTCTCCTCGAAGACCTGCCTTTTAATTTGTCTTTCTGCAGCCAGTTGTCCCTGACGACACCAACATTTACTGCCTATCGCTCAGATTCCCCTGAGGAAGTTGGGATGAGCTAGCTTCTTGGTGGCCGTCACCGGGAACACATCACCCCAGCACAGCCCTCCTGAGCAGCTGAATCACGTTCCTGATGGTGGTCAGATCATTCTGAGAATTCCTGTTGGGACAGAGAATCCAAGGGGTGCTGGGGTAAACCTGGGCTTGGCTGATGGTGGGGGTGCGAAGTCCAGAGAAGGGACCATTAACAGACCCAGGGAGATGGAGGCTGGAATGGGGGAGGTTTCGGGGATTAATGATCTACAGAATCTTGAGATACAGTGGGACAGGTCCCTTGGAGGGGCTAAGGTGATCAGAACACCCCATGTGCAGAATTTGGGCATTTACTAACTGCCCCTTCTGGGAACAAGCCACCTTCTGGATCCGTTGAAGTCCTTCTGGTGCTGTTGAGGAGGGAGTTCCAGGATATCGACCCAGAGCAAGCAGGGATGGTGACCTGCTTCTCTTTCCCCTGCTGGGGGGGAAAGGTGACGGGGTTTGGGAGGTGGTGTCAGAGTAGCCTGGGCGAGTAACATAGAACATAGAACAGTACAGCACAATACAGGCCCTTCAGCCCACAATGCTGTGCCAACCTTTAAACCTCACCTAAGACTATCTAACCCCTTCCTCCCACATTTCCCTCTATTTTAAATTCCTCCATATGCTTATCTAGTAATCTCATGAATTTGACCAATGTACCTGCCTCTACCACCGCCCCAGGCAGTGCATTCCATGCCCCAACCACTCTCTGGGTAAAAAAACCTCCCTCTGATATCTCCCTTAAACTTCCCTCCCATTACTTTAAAGCCATGCCCTCTTGCATTGAGCATTGGTGCCCTGGGAAAGAGGCGCTGGCTGTCCACTCTTATCTATTCCTCTTAATATTTTGTACACCTCTATCATGTCTCCTCTCATCCTCCAAAGAGTAAAGCCCTAGCTCCTTTAGTCTCTCCTCATAATACATACTCTCTAAACCAGGCAGCATCCTGGTAAATCTCCTCTGCGCCCTTTCCAACGCTTCCACATCCTTCCTATAATGAGGCGACCAGAACTGGACACAGTACTCTAAGTGTTCACGGTACTCACAGTACTCTATTGTTGCTGGTATGTAACAGGTCTAACCAGAGATGTACCTTGTGGCTCTTAAACTCAATCCCTTGACTTATGAAAGCTAACACCCCATAAGCTTTCTTAACTACCCTATCCACCTGTGAGGCAACTTTCAGGCCTCTGTGGATATGGACCCCCAGATGCCTCTGCTCCTCCACACTCACCAGAATCCTGCCATTAACTTTGTACTCCGCCTTGGAGTTTGTCCTTCCAAAGTGTACCACCTCACCACAGGGGGGTTCTATGGACGGTGCACACCACGGCCACCGTGCTGTTTAGGTAAGGGGTGAATGGGGAGCCAATTAGCTGCTTTGCTTGGGGTTTTCCTCAAGAAGACCTCCAGTCACGCTTTACGCTGTTAGCTAACCTGGAGAGCATCCCCTTCCCCATTGGCTGAAGGGCAGTGGGACGCTCCAGGATGGGCATGGCTTGCACCCAACGGGAAAAGTGGACGAGGACAAGTCAATCGGAGGTAAGAGACCCTGGGCGAATCCATCCTCATCAACCTGACAACACTAACCTTTTGTTGGAGAGACTTTTATTAACTTTGTTCTATTCAGAATCTAAACCTGTCTTTGTAATGAATTTATGTCCCAACTGGTCCAAGAACTGGTACCCAGTGACTAGAGCCTGGCAGGTAACAGGTGCAGGGATAAGGACGATACCTCCTGCAGTTGAATTGCCTGCAGAGGTGAACAGTAGAGCCTGGAATTATTGTCTTTCTGGGCATGCAGATGGTTTTAAGGGGCTCCCTCCCACTCTGGGGGAGCAGAGGCGTCATACTTCATGGGGTTGTTGCCTCTGGAAGACTGATCAGTTGGGGGAGGAGGGGGAGGGGGGGGGGGAGAGGGGAGGAGGGCCCTGAATGGTTTCTCAGCTTTCGTCGTTGAATTGTTTCATTGCTTTGTTTGTTTCCAGTGAATACTTGTGTGTGATACAGTGTGTCCTTGCACCTTCTCCCACACACACACACAGCTTGTGACTCACACTCTCTCTTACGCAGGTCTGAAGCATTCAAGACTCTGTGTGTCTTTCCTTCTCTCCCCCAGCAGTCTCTGACACCCCCCTGCACCCACCCACCGGCTTTTTATTCTGCACACATTTTGCATCTCTGTGTGTGTGTGTCTCTCTCTCTGTCTCTCTGTGTCTATCTCTCTCTTTCTGTGTGTCTCTGTCTCTCCCTCTCTCTGTCTGTCTCTCTGTCTGACTCTCTGTTTCTGTGTGTGTGTCTCTCTGTCTCTGTCTGTCTGTCTGTCTGTCTGTCTCTCTCTCTCTCTCTCACACATCAGTCACATCACTTCTGGCTAATGTTTGAAGATGTGCTGCTATTAAAATAAAATGTTATTTTCGTGAAACATTTTCTTTTATTCACTTTTATTCAGAAGCATAATCTTTTGATCAACACCAACAGAACCCTATTTATAGAGAGTGAGATAATACCAATTTCAATGGAAGGAGAGAGAAGGTCAACCTATTGTAGGAAGGAGACAATGGCGCAATGGGTAGAGCCGCTGCCTCTCAGTGCCAGAGACCCGGGTTTGATCCTGACCTCCGGTGCTCTGTGTGTGTGTGTGTGTGTGTGTGTGTGTGTGTGTGTGTGTGTGTGTGTGTGTGGAGTATGCACCTTCTCCCTGTGACCGCGTGGGTTTCCCCCTCGGGGCTCCGGTTCCCTCCCACATCCCAACGACGTGCGGAGTCGGTGGGTTAATCGGCTGCTGTGAAATGCCCCCTTAGTGTGTGGGTGAGGGGTAGAATCTTGGGGGGAAAGTTGGTGGGAATGTGGGGAGAATAAAGTAGGATCAGCGTAGGGTTAGTACTTGACGGCTGGTGTGGACTCCGTGGGATGAAGTGTCCCACTCCGTGACTCTTTGAGGGAGAGGATGGTTGGAACAGACTGTGTGGGCTTTTGAAGAGACTCAGAACGGGAATCTCAGAACTCGGGGCCCGGGCAGCTGAAGGCACGGTCACCAGGGTCTGAGGGGGATGATTCAGGAGGCCAGAAATGGAGGGGAGCAGTTCCGCTGGAGCGTTGGACAGAGAGTGCACGGGGCATTGAAACCGAGTGCAATCAGCTCTTTAACTCGGGAGCCAAGGGATCAGTGAGAGTCGAGAGAACGACGGAAGCAGAGTTTGAGAATTGCAGGGAGCTTGAAGAGAGAGAGAGAGAGAGAGAGAGGGACCTTTGGAAAGCTTTGAGGCAGAAATGTTAGTGAGATGGGAACAGTCTAAGTCACTGAATATATTTAAGACGAAGTGGAGTTGTTGACAGTGTAGGCAGCGATGCAGCAAAATATACAGTTAGATATGGGTAGAGAAACGGCAGGTGGGGTAAGTGTGAGGTGTTGCACTTTGGGAAGTCAAATGGCAGGACCCTTAGGAGCACTGGTGTACAGGATGCTAGTCCATAGCTCCCTGAAAGTGGCAACACAGGTAGATACGGTGGTAAAGAAGGCGTACGGCACGCCTGCCTTCACTATTTGGGTGTTGAGTATAAGAAGTCACGTTGCAGCTGTATAAAACTTTGGTCAGGCCACATCTGGAGTACTGTGTGTAGTTCTGGTCACCCCCATTACAGGAAGAGTGTGGGGGCTTTGGAGAGGGTGCAGAAGAGGTTCACCAGGATGCCGCCTGGATTAGAGGGCATGAGCTAGAAGGAGAGGCTGGACAAACTTGGGTTGTCTTCTCTGGAGCAGCGGAGGCTGAGGGGAGACCTGAAAGAAGTTTATAACATTATGAGAGGCACAGATAAGGTAGACAGTCAGAATTTTTCTCCTTGGATGCTGCCTGGATTAGAAAGTATTCGGAGAGGTTGGACAAACTTGGGTTGTTTTCTCTGGAGTGTCAGAGGCTGAGATAAGAGGTAAGATATCTTTATTAGTCACATGTACATCGAAACACACAGTGAAATGCACCTTTTGTGTAGAGTGTTCTGGGGTCAGCCCACAAGTGTCACCACGCTTCCAGCGCCAACATAGCAAGCCCACAACTTCCTAACCCGTACGTCTTTGGAATGTGGGAGGAAACCGGAGCACCCGGAGGAAACCCACGCAGATACAGGGAGAACGTACAAACTCCTTACAGACAGCGGCCGGAATTGAACCCGAGCTGCTGGCGCTGTAAAGCGTTATGGTAACCGTCCACTACCCTGATAGAATTATGGGAAGCATAGATAGGGTAGACGGTCAACGTCCTTTCCCAAGGTAGAAATGTCAAATACCAGAGGGCATAGTTTTTAAGGTGAGAGGGGGAAAGTTTAAAGAAGATTTACGAGGCAATTCCTTTCTTACATAGAGAATGGTGGGTGCTTGGAACAGGCTACCAGGGCTAGAGGTGGAGGCAGGTACAACAGTGGTGGTTAAGGGGCATTCAGACAGGCACATGAACAGGGAGAGAATGGAGGGAGATGGACCATGTGCTGGCAGATGGGATTAATTTAAATTGGGTTCATGGTCGGCACAGACACGCGGGCTGAAGGGCCTGTTCCTGTGCTATGTTCTAATTAATATACAGAAAGATTACCAAGTATATGAAAGTGACCAATTGGAATCAGTGTTGAAAGTTTAACTTTCCCAATATTGACCCCAATTGCCTCTCTGCAAGGGGTTCGATGGGGCGGATTTTACAAGTGCGTGCAAGGTAGTTCTTTGAGACACTATGTAGAAGTCCTGCTGGAGAAGGGGTTGTACTTGACCTTGTTTTCGGCCGTGAAATCGGGCATGTGGTGAAATGTCGGTTCGAGGACCGTGACCGTGTCTTTAAGTTTAAGAGAATAAGGTTGGTCTTCAAAGTCCCAAATTGGGTTAAGGCTGATTTAGACCTGGCAGGGTGTATTGGCACCATCTGAGAAGTGGGAGCCTTTTAAAAGAGAGTTGGCAAAAGTTCAAGACTAAAGGGGAAAATGGCAAGGTTCGGGAACCTTGGATGGGGTTGGTCAGGAAAAAAAAAGCTCGTGGCAGGAACAGAAAATCATGGGAGACCTTTGAGGAGCAGAGGAAGGGGAATTGGGGCAGTGTCTGGTAAGTGGCGGGTCAGGAGTGAGTGCTGGTAAATTCAGGAATGTCCCAGTAAATGAGGAAATAGGGGAGAGTCCCTGTAACTGGGAAACTTTGGGGAAGGTGCCAGTGAGTGCAAAATTTGGGAGTGTCCCAGTAAATGGGGGATAATTGGACGGTAGTTAGTAGGGAATTAAAGTCTGATAAATGGGGAAATAGGAGAGACCACAGTATATAGGGAATTAGTGGAGGTTCCTGGTAAGTAGAGGAGGGTCCAGTAAGTGGGATATTAGGGGAGGGTCCAGGTGAATGGGGAATTAGGAGGGGGGCCCCAGTAAATGAGGGATTCAGAGAGCACTGAGAGGAGGGACATTTGGTATTGGTATATTATTGTCACTTGTACCGAGGTACAGTGGAAAAACTTGTCTTGCAAACTGATCGTACAGGTCAATTCATTACACAGTGCAGTTACATTGAGTTAGTACAGAGTGCATTGATGTAGTACAGGTAAAAACAATAACAGTACAGAGTAAAATGTCACAGCTACAGAGAAAGTGCAGTGCAATAAGGTGCAAGTTCACAATAAGGTAGATCGTGAGGTCAGAGTCCATCTCATCATATATGGCAACCGTTCAATAGTCTTACCACAGTGGGGTAGAAGCTGTCCTTAAATCTGGTGGTACGTGCCCCCAGGCTCCTGTATCTTCTACCTGATGGAAGAGGAGAGAAGAGAGAATGTCCCAGGTGGGTGGGCTCTTTGATTATGCTGGCTGCTTCACCGAGACAGCGAGAGGTAAAGACAGAGTCCGTGGAGGGGAGGCTGGTTTCCGTGACGCGCTGGGCTGTGTCCACAACTCCCTGCAGTTTATTGCGGTCCTGGGCAGAGCAGTTGCCGTACCAAACTGTGATGCATCCAGGTAGGATGCTTTCTATGGTGCATTGATAAAAGTTGGTGAGAGTCAAAAGGGACAAACCAAAGAGAGTTCTGGTAAATGAGGGATTTAGAGAAATGTCATGGTTCCAAGTGCTGGCCCTCGATTCGGCCCCATCGATGGTCCCTTGTTGTGCAGCACATGGTTTCCATGCACCACTAATCACATAATGACACACACCTGAGTCCCATCAGGAGACTAGCATAAGAACCCTGGTTTCACTAGCACTAGTTGCCAGAGTATTGGTCCACCTCAGGTATCTTTTGTTGTCTGGCTGTTTGGAGCTGGTAACTCTAGAGCAGTCCTGGTTTTGCTGTATATCCTTGAAAATCCTGTTTCTGTGTTGGGTCTCAGGGCCCTGAGGCAAGATTCCTCCTGGTTGCTGCCTGCATTTGGTTCTGAGGAAGCATCTCGGCTCCAGTCTTGTACTGGGGTTCTGTGTTTGGGTTCTCTGTGATGTTGTGACAAGTGGTGTGGGGGGGAGGGATTGGGGCATTATCCCAGTCACTGGGGACTTGGGAGTGGGTGGGACTGGGGTTATTGGGAGACTGTGATGCCTGTTACCAGGATCAAGTGGTGAAGAAAGTGGGTAGGGGTGGATCAGTGGGGAGGGAGGAAGCATTTATTTTCCATCTAAGTTTGGCTGTTTGAAAGATGTCTCCCAGCCCCTAGTTCACCAACCACTGGTTCCCTTTTCACTGGTGCCCTCCCCTAATTCCCCACTTACCTGGACCCTCCCCTAATCCAATCAAAGTTCTGGTTGCATATTGGAGTGACCCCCCACTCTCCTGATCTGGGGGCACCTGGTGAGGAGGGGGAGCCAACTGCCTGTCCCTCTATGTTCCTGGAGAGGGAGAGCACAGTATCCACAAGCTATTGCAGCAGAATTAGGCCATTTGGCCTATTGAGTCTACTCTATTGTTCAATTATAGCTGGCTTTTCTCTCAACCCCATTCTCCTGCCTTCTCCCTGTAACCCTTAACCCCCCCCCCCCTTACCAATCAAGAACCTGTTGATCTCTGCCTTAAATACACCCAATGACTTGCCCTCTGTGGCAACAAATTCCACAGATTCACCACACTCTGGCAGAAGAAATTCCTCCTCATCTTGGTTCTAAAGGGATGTCCCTTCATTCTGTGGCTGTGTCCTTGGATCCTGGACTCTCCCACTGATGGAAACATCCTCCCCATGTCTGCTCTATCCAGGCTGCTCAGTATCTGGGAGGTTTCAATGAGATCCACTTCCCTTATCTCTCACCACCTTCTCCCCCCCCCCCCCCCCCCCCCCCCCCCCCACCAATCCTCCTGAACTCCATTGAGTACAGTAGTTAGCATAACACTTTACAGCGCCAGCAGCCCTGGTTCAAATCTGGCTGCTGTCTGTAAGGAGTTTGTATGTTCTCCCTGTGTCGGCGTGGGTTTCTCCCACATTCCAAAGACGTATGGGTTAGGAAGGTGTGGTCGTGCTATGTTGGCCCCGGAAGCGTGGCGACACTGGCGGGCTGTCCCCAGAACACTCAATGCAAAGAGATGTATTTCTCTGTGGCTTTGATGTACATGTGACTAATAAAGCTATCTGTAGGAAAGATCTATCTTATCTACAGGCCCGGAGGCGTCAAATGCTGGTCCACTTGCTCTCTGGGGATCATCTGGGACCTGTGGGCACTGCAGGGAGCATCTTAACAGAACTGCATTTTATTTTAAAATGTGGTAAATATGCAAATAAATTCATAAACAAAAAAGGATTGTGTCCTGGGTAATGCCCCTTGTGTCCATGAGATGGCAATGTAGCCTAACAATTGCCTTGCTGATGATACTGCCCCTCGGAGGAGGGTCATCGCAGCAGCAAGAGCATTCCCCCTGGGTACCCAAGTGGTACACTGCCTCACAGCTCCAGGGAACCAGGTTCGATCCTGACCTCCGGCGCTGTGTGTGTGTGTATACATACATATGTATAATATAAAAAAATATAGAGTTTGCACGTTCTCCCCATGACAGCATGCGTTTCCCCCTGGTGCTCTGGTTTCTTCCCACAAGATGGTGGGGTCAGTGGGTTAATTGGCTGTAAATTGCTCCACCTCTTCTCCACCCCCCCCCACCACCAGGGTGTGGGTGAGGGGTAGAATCCGAAGGGGGAAGTTGGGAATGTGGGGAGGATTACTGTGTATGGTTTTGGTCACCCTGTTATAGGAAAGACGTGGTTAAACTGGACAGAGTGTGGAGAGGATTTACGAGGATGTTGCCAGGACTTGAGGGCCTGAGTCAGAGGGAGAGGTTGGCTGGGCTGGGTCTTTATTCCTTGGAATGTAGGAGAATGAGGGGCCGACCTGACAGAAGTGTTTAAAATTATGAGAGGCAGAGATAAGGTGGACGGTAACAGTCTTTTCCCCAGGGTAGGGGAGTCCAAAACTAGGGGCATAGGTTTAGGGTGAGAGGGGAAAGATTTAAAAGGGACCTGAGGAGCAACTTTTTCCACACAGAGGGTGGTGAGTATATGGAACGAGCTGCCAGACAAAGTGGGTGAGGCAGGTACAACTGTGTCATTTAAGAAGCACTTGGATAGGTACAGAGGGACAGGGTTTGGAGGGATACAGGCCGAACACAGGTAATTGGGACTAACTGGGTGGGCACAGTGGTCGGCATGGACTGGTTGGGCCGAAAGGCCTGTATCCGTGCTGTATTGCTCTGACTCTATGGACTGGTGTAAATGGGTGGTTGGTGGTCGGCATGGACTCGATGGGCTGAGGGGCCTCTCTCCATGATCAACTATCATACATTGTAAAATATTTCCGGTGAACTCTCCCTTGATCTAAAGACCTCAGAGTCACCTGGCCAATCTCAGATAGTGTTCCGTTTATTGCTTTCCTCACAAGCAGGAGCAGCCCAGTGTTATTCTCCTCAGCGTGATGCCCGCTGGGCTTGGGACAGTTTGTGGTCCTCAGTACCACACAGGAATGAAAACCTGCAGATGCTGCTATAAAGAGCTGCTGAAAGCTCCCTGATATTCACCCTCACAGGAAATATTTTCGTCCCAGGTTCAGCATTCCACAGGGACAGTTCTCTTCGATTCTCCTTCCGTCCCTGCCAACCACTCCCCTTCCTACGGCACCTTCCCATGCAACGTTTGTCCTTCCCCCATCTTCCCACCATCCAGGGATCCAGACGTTCTTTCCAGGTGCGGCAGCGATTCACTCACACTTTCTCCCATCTCGCGGCACAGTGTTCGGGGTTCACGCTGTGTCACCAATTTTGCAAAGGGCTTGGACGGAGTTGTATCTGTTAAATGTGTTCCCTAATCTATAAAAGGTTCCCTAATCAATATATAGAGGATCCGACGAGAGAGCATGCAACACTGGACTTCCTCTTAGTGAATGAGGTCAGGCAAGTGACTGAAGAATCCAGCGACCATAATTTTATTAGCTTTAAAATATCTATGGAGAAAGATAGGACATCCACAGGTTGAGGTCCTACATTGGGCCGGGAATCATTAGGAGGGATCTTGCAGAGGTCGATTGGATGAGGTGTTTGCAGGTAAAGGAACGTCTGCCAAGTGGGAGGCTTTTAAAAGTGTGATATCAAGAGTCCAGGGGCAACACGTTCCTGTCACGGTGAAAGGCAAGTTCAGGGAACCATGGCTGACAAGAGATATCGAGGCTCTGCAGGAAAAAGGAGGCACGCATTGGGTTTAGGCAGTTGGGAACAGGTGAATCCCTTGAGTGTAAGGCATGTAGGCATACACGAGGGAAAAGTCTCCAGGGCCTGAAGACCAAATACATCTTTGGATCTTGTGAGAAGCTCAGGAAGAAATCACGAAGGCCTTTGCTTCATCTTTAGCCACAGGTGACGTTCCGGAAGACTGAAAGGTTGCTAATGTTGTTTAAGAAAGGCAGCAAAGACAAGCCAGGGCTGCAGATTCTGACATCAGTGGTGGGTAAGTTACTGGAGGGGATTCTGAGGGACAGGATCTACCAGTGTTTGGATAGACAGGGACTGATTAGGGATCATCAGCGCTGCTTTGTGCATGGGAAATAGTGTCCCACAAATCTGTTAGAGTTTTGTGAAGAGCTAACCAAGAGGATAGATGAGGGCAGGGTGGTAAACGTTATCTATATGAACGTTAGCTAGGCCTTTGATAAAGGTGCCGCATGATAGTCTGGTCTGGAAGGTTACATCACATGGGATCCAGGGAGAGATACATAACTAGTTTGGTGGCAGGAGGTATGTAAAAAAAAAAAGGGCAATGTTACGGTGGTCATGGGGGATTTCAATATGCAGGTAGATTGGGGAAAATCAGGTTGGCACTGGATCCCAAGAGAAGGAATTTGTAGAATGCCTATCAGATGGCTTTTTAGAGCAGCTTGTGGTCGAGCCCACTGGGGAAAAGGCAATTCTGGATTTGGTGTTGTGCAAAGAACCAGATTTGATTAGGGAGCTTAAGGTAAAGGAACCCTCAGGAGGCAGTGATCATAATAAGATAGAATTCACCCTGCAGTTTGAGAGGGAGAAGCTAAAATCGGATATGTCGGTATTACAGTTGAGTGAAGGTAACTACAGAGGCATGAGAGAGGAGCTGGCCAAAGTTGATTGGAAGGGGCCCTTAGCAGGGATGACGGTAGAGCAGCAATGGCAGGAGTTTCTGGGAGTAATTCAGAAGATGCAGGATCAGTTCATCCCAAAGAAGCAGCAGCATTCTAAAGGGAGGATGAGGCAACCGTGGCTGACAAGGGTCATCAAAGACAGCATAAAAGCAGAAGAGAGAGCATACAATATTGCAAGAATTAGCAGGAAGCTTTTAAAAACCAACAGAAGACAACTAAAAAAGCAATAAGGGGAGAAAAGATGAAATCTGAAAGTAAGCTAGTTAAAAATAGGGGGCTATGTGGGAGGGAAGGGTTAGATAGATCTTAGAGCAGGATAAAATGTCGGCACAACATTGTGGGCCGAAGGGCCTGTACTGTGGTCTGGTGTTCTATGTAATAATATAAAAGAGGATACCAAAAGTTTTTTCAGATGTATAAAGAGTGAAAGAGAGGCAAGAGTGCACATTGGACCACTGGAAAATGACGCTGGAGAGATAGTAATGGGGAACAAAGAAATGGCAGACGAGCTGAGTAAGTATTTTGTCAGTCTTCACTGTGGAAGACACCAGCAACATGCCAGAAATTCGAGAGAGTCAGGGAGCAGAAGTGAGTGTAGTCGCTCTTACTAAGGAGAAGGTGCTTGGGAAACAAAGGTCTGAAGATGGATAAGTCACCTGGACCAGATGGCTACACCCCAGGGTTCTGAAAGAGGCAGCTGAAGTGATTATAGTGACCTTTCAAGAATCACTTCAGGAATGCTTCCGGAGGACTAGTAAATCGCAAATGTCACTCCACTCTTTAAGAAGGGAGGGAGGCAAAAGATAGGAAATTATAGGCCAGTTAGCCTGACTTCAGTGAACATAAAACACTACAGCACAGTGTTGTGCTGACATTTTATCCCGCTCTAAGATCTATCTAACCATTTCCTCCCACATAGCCCTCCATTTCTCTATTATTCATGTCTATCTGAGAGTCTCTTAGATGTCCCTAATGTATCTGCCCCCACAACCTCTGCGGACAGTGTGTTCCACACACCCACCACTCTGTGTAAAAAAAAAAAAGACTTACCCCTGACATCTCCCTTCTTTCTCCAATCACCTTAAAATTATGTCCCCTTGTGTTAGCCATTTTCACCCTGGGAAAAAGGTCTCTGACTGTCCACTCGATCTATGCCTCTTATCATCTTGTTCACCTCCATCAAGTCACCTCTCATCCTCCTCCTCTCCAAAGAGAAAAGCCCCAGCTCGCTCAAACTATCCTCATAAGACATGCTCTCCAATCCAGGCAGCATCCTGGTAAACTTCTCTAAAGCTTCCACATCCTATAATGAGGCGACCAGAACTGAACACAATTCTGCAACTGTGGTCTAAGCAGAGTTCTATAGTGCTGCAACATCACTACGCAGCTCTTGAACTCAATACCCCGACTAATGAAGGTCAATACACCATAGGCCTTCTTAGCAACCCTATTGACTTGTGCAGCAACCTTGAGGGATCTATTGACGTGGACCCCAAGATCCCTCTGTTCCTCCACACTAAGAGTCCTGCCATTAACCTTGTATTCTGCCTTCAAATTCGATCTCTTGAAGTGTATCACTTCACACTTAACTGGGTTGAACTCCATCTGCTACTTCTCAGCCCAGCTCTGCATTCTAGCAATGTCCTGTTGTAATCTACAGCAACCTTCTACACTATCCACAACACCACCAACCTTTGTATCATCAGCAAACTTACAAACCCACCCTTCCACACCCTCATCCAAGTCATTTATAAAAATCACAAAGAGCAGGGGTCCCAGAACAGATCCCTGCGGAACACCACTGGTCACCGACCTCCAGGCAGAATATGCTCCATCTACCACCACCCTCTGTCTTCTATGGGTGAGCCAATTCTGAATCCACACAGCCAGGTTTCCCTGGATCCCACGCCTTCTGACTTTCTGAATGAGCCTTCCATGAAGAACCTTATCAAACGCCTTACTAAAATCCATGTACACCACACCCACTGCTCTACCTTCATCAATGTGCTTTGTCACATCCTCAAAGGATTCAATGAGGCTCATGAGGCATGACCTGCCCCTCACAAAGCTATGCTGACTGTCCCTAATCAGTCTATGCTTCTCCAAATGCCCATAAATCCTGGCTCTAACAATTTTCTCCAGTAATTTGCCCACCACTGAAGTAAGACTCACTGGCCTGTAATTCCCAGGGTTATCCCAGCTCCCTTTCTTAAACAAAAGAACAACATTTGCCACCCTCCAATCAGCTGGCTCTCCTGTGGCTAGTGTGGATGCAAAGATCGATGCCAAAGGCACAGCAATCTCTTCCCTCACTTCCAGAGTAACCTTGGATATATCCCGTCCGGCCCCGGTGACTTATCTATCCTAATGTTTTTCAAAAGTCCTAGCACACCCTGTTTCCTCACGTCGACACACCCTGGCATATTAGCCTGTCGTACGCCATCCTCACAAATGACAAGGTCTCTCTCTCTGGTGAATACTGAAGCAAAGTATTCATTAAGGACCTCCCCTACCTCTTCTGACTCCAGGCACATGTTTCCTCTTTTATCCCTGATCGGTCCTACCCTCACTCCAATCATCCTCCTATTCTCCACATACGTAATCGCTAAGATATTAGTGTCCATTAAGGATGAGGTTTCGAGGTACTTGGAAGCTCAGGATAAAATAGGCCAAAGTCAGAATGGTTTCCTTAAGGGGAGATCTTGTCTGACAAATCTGTTGGAATTCTTTGAGGAAGGAACAGGCAGGATAGACAAAGGAGAGTCAGTGGATATTGTTTACTTGGATTTTCAGAAGGCCTTTGACAAGGTGCCACACATGAGGCTGCTAAACAAGATCGGAGCCCATGGTATTACAGGAAAGGTACCAGCATGGATAGAAGATCGGATGACTGGCAGAAGGCAAAGAGTGGGAATAAAGGGGGCCTGTTCTGGCTGGCAGCCAGTGACTAGTGGTGTTCTGCAACGATCGGTGTTGGATCCACTACTTTTCACGTTATATGTTAATGATCTGGATGATGGAATTAACTGTGGCCAAGTTTGTGGATGATACAAAGATAGGTGGAGGGGCAGGTAGTGTTGAGGGAGCAGGGAGTCTGCAGAAGGACTTGGACAGGTTGGGAGAATGGGCAAAGAAGTGGCAGATGGAACACAGCGTAGGGAAGTGTACGGTCACGCACTTTGGTAGAAGGAATAAAGGCACAGACTATTTTCTAAACGGGAAGTGAATTCAGAAATTGGAGGTGCAAAGGTACTTGGAAGTCCTAGTGCGGGATTCCCTGAAGGTTAACTTGCAGGTTGAGTCGGTAGTAAGGAAGGGAAATGCAATGTTAGCATTCATTTCGAGAGGGCTAGAATATAGAAACAAGGATGTAATGCTGAAGCTTTATAAGGCTTTGTTCAGACCACATTTAGAGTATTGTGAGCAGTTTTGGGCGCCATATCTAATGAGGGATGTGCTGGCATTGGAGAGGGTCCAGAGGAGGTTTACAAGAATGGTCCCAGGGATGAAAGGGTTAATGTATGAGGCGCGTTTGATGTCTCTGGGCCGGTAATCACTGGAGTTCAGAAGGATGGTGGGGGGGGGGATCTCTTTGAAACCTACCGAATATCGAAAGGCCTGGACAGAGTGGACATAGAGAGGATGTTTCCATCAGTGGGAGAGTCTAGGACCAGAGGGCACAGCCTCAGAATAGAAGGATGTTCCTTCAGAACAGGAGGAATTTCTTCAGCCAGGGGGCGGTGAACCTGTAGAATTCATTGCCACAGACGGCTGTGGAGACCAAGCCATTGGGTGTATTTAAAGCGGAGGTTGATAGGTTCTTGATTAGTGAGGGCGTCAAAGGTTACGGGGAGAAGGCAGGAGAATGGGTTTGGGAGGGAAAAATAAATCAGCCACGATCAAATGGCCTAATTCTGCTCCTGTGTCTCAAGGAAGCAGAGGGTGATGGTGAAAGGTTGATTTTCTGACTGGAGAACCGTGACAAGTGGTGTGCCTCAGGGATCGGTGCTGGGCCTATTGTTTGTCATTTATATAAATGATTTGGACGAGAATGTACAAGGCGTGCGTAGTAAGTTTGCAGATGACAATGAACTAGGTGTTGTACACAGTGAAGAAGGTTTTCAAAAATTACAGGGGGATCTTGATGAGCTACAGTAGAGCAAGGACAAATGACATTCAATCCACATAAGTGTGGGGTGTTGCACTTTGGGAAGCCAAACCAGGGTAGGACTTTCACAGTGAACAGCAAGGCCTTGGGGCATGTTGTAGAAGAGAGGGACCTAGGAGTACAAGTACATGGTTCCCTGAAATTGGAATCAGAGGTAGACAAGTAATGAAGAAGGCATTTGGCAAGCCGGCCTTCATCAGTCAGGGCACTGAGTACAGCAATTGGGACGTTGTGCTGCAGTTGTACAAGATGCTGGTGAGGCCGCACTTGGAGTATTATCCACAGTTTTGGTCGCCCTGCTATAGGGAAGACATCAATAATCTGGAAAGAGCGCAGAGAAGGTTTAAGAGAATGTTGCCAGGACTCGAGAGCCTGAGTTATAGGGAGAGGTCGGACAGGCTAGGACTTTATTCCTTGGAGCGTAGGAGACTGAGGGGTGACCTTACAGAGGTGTATACAGAAGGGGAATCAAAAAGTAGAGGGCATAGGTTTAAGGTGAGAGGGGAAAGATTTAAAAGAGACCTGAGGGACAACTTCTTCACGTGCATATGGAACGAGCTGCCAGAGGAAGTGGGTGAGGCAGGTACATTAACAACATTTGAAAGACATTTGGACAGGTACACGGATAGGAAAGATTTAGAGGGATATGGGCCAAAAGCGGGTGAAAGGGACAAGCTTAGATGGGAATCTCGGTCGGCATGAATGAGTTGGGCTGAAAGGCCTGTTTCTGTGCTGTGTAGGACTCCATGACCAGGGTTACCACTGACCAGTAACTGAACGAGAGTAGCCAAATACACAATGTGGCCACAAGGGCAGGTCAGAGGTTTCGAATCCTACGGCAACTAACTCACTCCCTAACCACCTCCCCCACCCCCCCACCCCCCAAAAGCCTGTCCACCATCTCCAAGGCTCAGGTCAGGAGTGCAATGGAACATTCTCCACTTGTCTGGGTGAGTGCATCTCGAGAAGCTCGACACCATCCAGGACACAGCAGCCCACAACCGCTCATCCACACCCACCCACACACTCCACCGCCCACGCACAGTCGCAGCAGGTTGTACCGTCTACAGGAGGCACTGCAGCAACTTCCTGAGACTCCTCAGACAGCTCCTTCCAAACCCACCACCCCTACCAGCGACAAGGACAAGTGCAGCAAAAGTACGGGGAACACCACCCCCCTGGAGGTTGCCCTCCGAGCCACACCCCCGTCCCGACTTGGAAATATTTCGCCGTTCCTTCACCGTCGCTGGGTCACAATCCTGGAACTCCCTCCCAAACAGCCTTGTGGGTACGTCCACACCTCAAGGACTGCAGTGGTTGAAGAAGGCAGCTCACCGCCACTTTCTCAAGGGCAACTAGGGATGGGCAATGAAATGCTGGCTCAGCCTGCGAAGAACACGTCCCTTGGATTAACAAAAAAAAAATTGATCTCTTATCCTCGCAGCAACCCTGGACTCACCACATCACAAATATTCCCTTTGTCCTATCCATGCCCTCAACCTCTCCGCAATTTTAAACTTCAACGTGAAATGTTAACTCTGTTTCTCTCTCACTGACACACCCTCCCCCCCCAAGTGACACACCCTCCCCCCCCACTGACACACCCTCCCCCCCCACTGACACACCCTCCCCCCTCACTGACACACCCTCCCCCCCACTGACACACCCTCTCCCCCCAACTGACACACCCTCCCCCCCCAAGTGACACACCCTCCCCCCCCACTGACACACCCTCCCCCCCCACTGACACACCCTCCCCCCTCACTGACACACCCTCCCCCCCACTGACACACCCTCTCCCCCCAACTGACACACCCTCCCCCCCAACTGACACACCCTCCCCCCCAACTGACACACCCTCCCCCCCACTGACACACCCTCCCCCCTCACTGACACACTCCCTCTTTCTCTCTCTATCTCTCTCCCTCTCCCTGACACACTCCATCTCTCTTTCACTGACACCTCATCCTTCTCTCTCTCTCTCTCTCTCTCTGACACTCCCCATCTCTTGCTCACTGACTCTTCAGCTCTCTCCCTCTCTGACACCCCTACCCCTCCATTTCTCTCTCTACTGCCTCACCCACAGTCCCGTTCCCTTTTGCTCTCTCTCCTCTCTCTCTCTCCTCTCTCTCTCCTCTCTCTCTCCTCTCCCCCCCTCTCCCCCCCCTCTCCCCCCTCTCCCCCCCCTCTCCCCCCCCTCTCCCCCCCCTCTCCCCCTCTCCCCCCCCTCTCCCCCCCCTCTCCCCCCCCTCCCCCCCCCCTCCCCCCCCCCTCCCCCCCTCTCCCCCCCCTCCCCCCCTCTCCCCCCCCTCCCCCCCTCCCCCCCCCCTCCCCCCTCTCCCCCCCCTCCCCCCTCTCCCCCCCCTCCCCCCCCCCTCCCCCCCCCCTCCCCCCCCCCTCCCCCCCCCTCCCCCCCCCTCCCCCCCCCTCCCCCCCCTCCCCCCCCCCTCCCCCCCCCTCCCCCCCCTCCCCCCCCTCCCCCCCCCTCTCCCCCCCTCTCCCCCCTCTCCCCCCCTCCCCCCTCTCCCCCCCTCTCCCCCCCTCTCCCCCCTCTCCCCCCTCTCTCTCTCTCTCTCTCTCTCTCTCTCCTCTCTCTCTCTCCTCTCTCTCTCTCTCTCTCCTCTCTCTCTCCTCTCTCTCTCTCTCTCTCTCCTCTCTCTCTCTCTCTCTCTCTCGCTCTCTCACCACTCCTAACATCCTTCCTCCCTCTATCTCTACCTGCTGACACAGGAAGTGATCTCAGACTATATTTAGATGGGACTCATAGACAGAACACACCCACACAGTTTGGGCACAGAGTGAGCAACATCACAGGAGAAATGGACAAGCAAAAGTCTCTTACAAGGGCACCAGAACTGTCCAATGAACCAGGTAAGCAAGTTTTGACCCCTCCCTGATTCCCTCCTGGGCCAGTGTCTCTTAACCCCCACAATTTTATCCTGAAAGTTGCCTCACAGGTGGATAGGGTAGTTAAGAAAGCTTATGGGGTGTTAGCTTTCACAAGTCGAGGGATCGAGTTTAAGAGCCACGAGGTAATGATGCAGCTCCACAAAACCCTGGTCAGACCGCACTTGGAGTATTGTGTCCAGTTCTGGTCACATTATAGGAAGGATGTGGAGGCGTTGGAAAGGGTGCAGAGGAGATTTACCTGGATGCTGCCTGGTTTACAGAGTATGCATTATGAGGAGAGACTAAGGGAGCTAGGACTTTACTCTTTGGAGAGGAGGAGGATGAGAGGAGACGATAGAGGTGTACAAAATATTAAGGGGAATAGATAGAGTGGACAGCCAGTGCCTCTTTCCCAGGGCACCAATGCTCAATACAAGAGGGCATGGCTTTAAAGTAATGGGAGGGAAGTTTAAGGGATACATCAGTGGGAGGTTTTTTACCCAGAGAGTGGTTGGGGCGTGGAATGCGCTGCCAGGGGCGGTGGTGGAGGCAGGTACATTGTTCAAATTCAAGAGATTACTAGATAAGCATATAGAGGAATTTAAAATAGAGGGATATGTGGGAGGAAGGGGTTAGATAGTCTTAGGTGAGGTTTAAAGGTCGGCAAAACATTGTGGACCGAAGGGCCTGCATTTTGCTGGACTGTTCTATGTTCTATCATCAATCAGGGTGCAATGTGTATTGACAGAGGCAGTTCAGCCCTTCTAGCCCGGACTACCATTCCACTGGGCTGATTCAGAACCCAACCACCCAATATAAGGTTAAGGCCACTCAGTCTTGGACAACTGCTTCCCCCTCCCTTCCCCCGTGTGGGTTCAACTCCAGACTCCCCCTCCTGTCCGTGTTGGGACACAGTGGTGCGACGGTTTAAGTACCGGAGTGGGGAGCCTGGGACCCTGAGCCGTTGACCTGGAGAGATGTGAGTTCACATCCCAGTCAAGGCAGTTACTAAGTGGTGTGACAGGTTCCTCTCGGTACCAGTGGCAATAAAACAATGGGATTGTTATATGTGAAACTGTGCACTGAATCTGATTCAGTGGACAGGAGCAAATGTACCATCCGCACAGTCTGTGACCCTAGATCCACCGGGGGCAATTAGGGATGTGGAATAAATGCTGGCACTGGCCATAGTGTGGGCAAATAACTTCTCCTCCAGTCCCTTGATCAGAATCTCTGGAAATACAGAGAACCCCGGGAACAAAGTGCACAATCCTGACTCTGTATTAACCCCATTGGACCTGGTGACACGGGGCTGCCCCACTGCGACTCTCCCACTGGGCCAGGACTGGTGTGGGTGATCCCAATGGGGCCGGAGCTTTAACCCCTGAGCTCCCAGCTCCACTGAAGATGGGCAGCAAAGCGCCACTGCCTGAACAAGCTACTTCTGGGGCCAGACAGTCGTGTCGGATTTGCATCAGGTCTGTCTGGGAGTGACGGGGTGTGTGTGTGAGAGTGTGCATCAATGTGAATTGGCAGGTACGACGTTCTGGGCATCACAGTCGTGGTCGAAAGAAGATCACAGCTGGGAGCTAAATATCCAAGGATACACTTCCTATCGAAAAGACATGCATGTGGGCAGAGGGGGTGGGGTGGCTCTGTTGGTACAAAATGAAATCAAATCCTTAGCAAGAAGTGACGTAGAAGATGTAGAATGCTTGTGGGTAGAGTTAAGGAACTGCAAGGGTAAAAAGACCCTGATGAGGGCTATATACAGGCCTCCGAATAGTAGCCAGGATGTGGGGTACAAATTCCAGCAGGGGGTAGAAAGGGCATGTAAAAAGGGCAATGTTACGGTGGTCGTGGGGGATTTCAATATGTAGATTGGGAAAATCAGGTTGGCACTGGATCCCAAGAGAAGGAATTTGTAGAATGCCTATCAGATGGCTTTTTAGAGCAGCTTGTGGTCGAGCCCACTGGGGAAAAGGCAATTCTGGATTTGGTGTTGTGCAAAGAACCAGATTTGATTAGGGAGCTTAAGGTAAAGGAACCTTCAGGAGGCAGTGATCATAATATGATAGAATTCACCCTGCAGTTTGAGAGGGAGAAGCTAAAATCGGATATGTCGGTATTACAGTTGAGTGAAGGTAACTACAGAGGCATGAGAGAGGAGCTGGCCAAAGTTGATTGGAAGGGGCCCTTAGCAGGGATGATGGTAGAGCAGCAATGGCAGGAGTTTCTGGGAGTAATTCAGAAGACGCAGGATCAGTTCATCCCAAAGAAGCAGCAGCATTCTAAAGGGAGGATGAGGCAACCGTGGCTGACAAGGGTCATCAAAGACAGCATAAAAGCAGAAGAGAGAGCATACAATATTGCAAGAATTAGCAGGAAGCTTTTAAAAACCAACAGAAGACAACTAAAAAAGCAATAAGGGGAGAAAAGATGAAATCTGAAAGTAAGCTAGTTAAAAATAGGGGGCTATGTGGGAGGGAAGGGTTAGATAGATCTTAGAGCAGGATAAAATGTCGGCACAACATTGTGGGCCGAAGGGCCTGTACTGTGGTCTGGTGTTCTATGTAATAATATAAAAGAGGATACCAAAAGTTTTTTCAGATGTATAAAGAGTGAAAGAGAGGCAAGAGTGCACATTGGACCACTGGAAAATGACACTGGAGAGATAGTAATGGGGAACAGAGAAATGGCGGACAAGCTGAGTAAGTATTTTGTCAGTCTTCACTGTGGAAGACACCAGCAACATGCCAGAAATTCGAGAGAGTCAGGGAGCAGAAGTGAGTGTAGTCGCTCTTACTAAGGAGAAGGTGCTTGGGGAATTGAAAGGTCTGAAGATGGATAAGTCACCTGGACCGGAGGGACTACACCCCAGGGTTCTGAAAGAGGTAGCTGAAGAGATTGTGGGGGCATTATAAGATATCTTCATTAGTCACATGTACATAGAAACACACAAGTGAAATGCATCTTTTGCATAGAGTGTTCTGGGGGCAGACCGCAAGTGTCGCCACGCTTCTGGCGCCAACATAGCATGCCCACAACTTCCTAACCCGTACGTCTTTGGAATGTGGGAGGAAACCGGAGCACCCGGAGGAAACCCACGCAGACACGGGGAGAACGTACAAGCTCCTTACAGACAGCGGCCGAAATTGAACCCGAGTTGCTGGCGCTGAAATAATGTTATGCTAACCGCTACACTACCCTGCCTGCTGGTGATCTTTCGAGAATCACTAGATTCAGGAATGGTTCCAGAGGACTGGAAGATCACAAATGTCACTCCATTCTTTAAGAAGGGAGAGAGACAAAAGACAGGAAATTATAGGCCAGTTAGCCCGGCTTCAGTGGTTGGTAAGATGTCAGAGTCCATTATTAAGGATGAGGTTTCGAGGTACTTGGAAGCTCAGGATAAAATAAGCTAAAGTCAGAATGGTTTCCTTAAGGGGAGATCTTGTCTGACAAATCTGTTGGAATTCTTTGAGGAAGGAATAGGCAGGATAGACAAAGGAGAGTTAGTGGATGGTGTTTACTTGGATTTTCAGAAGGCCTTTGACAAGGTGCCACACATGAGGCTGCTAAACAAGATCGGAGCCCATGGTATTACAGGAAAGGTACCAGCATGGATAGAAGATCGGCTGACTGGCAGAAGGCAAAGAGTGGGAGTAAAGGGGGCCTGTTCTGGTTGGCTGCCGGTGACTAATGGTGTTCCGCAGGGGTTGGTGTTGGGTCCACCGCTTTTCACGTTATATGTTAATGATCTGGATGATGGAATTGATGGCTTTGTGGCCAAGTTTGTGGATGATACAAAGATAGGTGGAGGGGCAGGTGGTGTTGAGGGAGCAGGGAGTCTGCAGAAGGACTTGGACGGGTTGGGAGAATGGGCAAAGAAATGGCAGATAGAATACAGTGTAGGGAAGTGTACGGTCACGCACTTTGGTAGAAGGAATAAAGGCGTGGACTATTTTCTAAATGGCGAGCGAATTCAGAATTCAGAGGTGCAAAGGGACCTGGGAGTCCTAGTGCGGGATTCCCTGAAGGTTAACTTGCAGGTTGAGTCGGTAGTAAGGAAGGGAAATGCAATGTTAGCATTCATTTTGAGAGGACCAGAATATAAAAGCAAGGATGTACTGCTGAGGCTTTGTAAGGCGTTGGTCAGACCACATTTGGAGTATTGTGAGCGGTTTTGGGCCCCATATCTAAAAGGAAGGATGTGCTGGCATTGGAGAGGGTCCAGATGAGGTTCACAAGAATGGTCCCAGGAATGAAAGGGTTAACGTCTGAGGAGCGTTTGATGTCTCTGGGCCTGGACTCGATGGAGTTCAGAAGGAATGGGGGGGAATATCATTGCAACCTACCGGATACTGAAAGGCTTGGATAGAGGAGAGGATGCTTCCATCAGTGGGAGAGTCCAGGATGCGAGGGCACAGCCTCAGAATAAAGGGACGTCCCTTTAGAACTGAGATGAGGAGGAATTTCTTCAGCCAGAGGGTGGTGAATCTGTGGAATTTGTTGGCACAGAAGGCAAGTCCTTGGATGTATTTAAAGCGGAGGTTGATAGGTTCTTGATTAGTAAGGGCATCAAAGGTTACGGGGAGAAGGCAGGAGAGTGGGGTTGGGAGGGAAAAATAAATCAGCCGTGATCGAATGACAGAGCAGACTTGACAGGCTGAATGGCCTGATTCTGCTCCTATATCTTACGGTCTATGTTTGTGAGTGTGTGTGAGAGAGATAGAGTGTGTTTCAGTGTGTGTTGTATGTGAGTATGTGTGAGTGTGTGTGTGACTGTATGAGTGTAATTGTGTGTGTGTGTGAGCGAGAGATATCCGGTGTCTGGGGTAACTCCGGAGGGTGAGGGAGGATGTGGGGACAACACAGACCAACCACAATAGGAAAAGGGGCAGGCACCAGGCAACAGACCCCGAGGTGAGACCTTCCATCTCAGTTCCCAGCCCCGGGGCCGTGGGCGCTCGGGATAGGGTGCGGACTGACGGAGCCGATCGAGCAGGAGGGGAACTGAGGCAAACGTCAGCTGCCACTTAACTGGTTGGTGGGGAACAATCTCCGGCAACCTTCATTCCCAACCCAACCACCCCTCCCACAGGTCTGGGTGTGACAGGGTTGGAGGCACTGAGAGAGATTTGATACCTCTGGCCCATGGAGTAATGAAGTAGTTGAAGCCTAGAGGTAGATCATGAGTCGATACTCAAATTAAATGTAAATATGAGAGTATTTATCAGGAGAGATTTTATCCAGTATGTTTCAGTGTGAAAGAGACAGCTCCAATCCTGCTGGCTGAGATCCAAGGAGAGTTTTTGTTTCGCCTGAATTTGAGAGCAGAAGTTTCATAATATAATGCTTGTATCTGATGAGGAAGTGTAACCTTATTTCACAGCGGGTTATTTGTCCTTTCCCCCACTGGGATCTGGTGTCACGGTGTGTTAGACACGCCGTCCTCTCCCCCCCTCAAGGGACCGGGCGTCAGACACGCCGTCCTCTTCCCCCCCCTCCGGGACCGGGTGTCAGACACGCCGTCCTCTCCCCCCCCCCCTCAAGGGACCGGGCGTCAGACACGCCATCCTCTCCCCCCCCCCCCAAGGGACCGGGCGTCAGACACGCCGTCCTCTCCCCCCCTCAAGGGACCGGGCGTCAGACACGCCGTCCTCTCCCCCCCCTCAAGGGACCGGGTGTCAGACACGCCGTCCTCTCCCCCCCTCACGGGACCGGGCGTCAGACACGCCGTCCTCTCCCCCCCTCAAGGGACCGGGCGTCAGACACGCCGTCCTCTTCCCCCCCCCCCCCCCTCCGGGACCGGGCGTCAGACACGCCGTCCTCTTTCCCCCCCCCCCACCTCTGGGACCGGGCGTCAGACACGCCGTCCTCTTTCCCCCCCCCCCCCCCCCCCTCCGGGACCGGGCGTCAGACACGCCGTCCTCTTCCCCCCCCCCCCCCCCTCCAGGACCGGGCGTCAGACACGCCGTCCTCTCCCCCCCCCTCCGGGACCGGGCGTCAGACACGCCGTCCCCTCCCCATCTTGTATCCAGAGCATAAGAGGAGTAGTCATGGAACAGTGAAACCATGGCTATTTTTTTTCAGATGTCGATAGATTCTGACCCAGTGTAACCATGCCCTTTACAAACAGAAGCAGACAAAAAATGGAAATTGCAAGGCTAGTTAGCAGTGGCTTTGATAAAGCATGAGATAATAGGTCTTCGTAATTCTCAACAGGATGAGATTCAATATAAATTTCTGAGAGACTAGTCATATTTTTCAAAGCTACAGGAGAATTTTGAAGATAAGGGAGAAGCAGTATTTGAACTTTCTGAAAGTTTTTGATAATGTTGTTCTTTGGATGTTTGGATATAAAATTAAATCACATGATATTGGGGGTAATATACTGGCATAGTTTGAAAATGATTGACAGGAAACAAGGTGAAGGAATAACTAGTCATAGGTAATTGATTTATTATCGTCACCTGTACCGAGGTACAGTGAAAAACTTTGTTTTGCATGCCACCCATGCAGTTCATTTCACCACAACAGTGCATTGAGGTAGTACAAGGGAAAAGCAATAACAGAACACAGAATAAAGTGTTCCAGTTACAGAGAAAGTGCTTTGCAGGCAGACAATAAGGTGCAAGTTCATAATGAGGTAGATTGTGAGGTCCAGAGTGCATTTTATCATACTAGGGGACCGTTCAATAGTCTTATAACAGCAGGATAGAAGCTGTCCTTGAGCCTGGTGGTACGTGCTTTCAGGCTTTTGTATCTTCTGCCCGATGGGAGGGGGGGGAGAAGAGAGAATGTCCAGGGTGGGTGGGGTCTTTGATTATGGAGGCAGCGGGAAGTGTAGACAGAGTCCCTGGAAGGGAGGCTGGTTTCCGTGATGTGCTGAGCTGTGTCAACAACTCTCTGCAGTTTCCTGCAGTCAAGGGCAGAGCAGTTGTGTTACCAAGCCGTGATGCATCTGGAGAGGATGCTTTCTATGGTGCATCTATGAAAGTAACTGCAGATGATAGAAACCCGAAGCAAAAAGAGAAACTGCTGGAAAGAGTTAGCCAGTCAGGCAGTGTCTGTGGAGAGAACATTCAAGGAGCTGTCATCAGAAACTGGTAATAAGAGAGAGCAGGTTAGTTGTAAGTTGCAGAGAGGGTAGGGGAGGGATGGACAGGAGAAAGGGACTACCTATGAAAGGGTGATGACAAGGTTGCCTTGGGGATAAGTTGTTAACGGGGGTAATTAGAGAGTGAGAAAGGAGTGTGATGTGTTGAAGGCAGTAGGTCAGGGTGTGTGAATCAAGAGGAAAACACTGGCCAATATCACGGGTGGATGACTTACAGCAGACTCTGAAACAGACAGAGCAGTTGTACACAAGGTGGTGTTTCTGTAAACTAGCCGAACTCTGAGGGTCAGACAGTCGACAGTGGGAAAGTGAGTTACCTGAAGGCGGGGAACTCAATACTGAATTGCGCAGCCTGCAATGCGTCCAGGCGGAAGGCGAGGTATCGTTCCCCAGGCATGCATTGGGCATCGGTTGTAACAGTTCAGGGGACCACAGATAGAGAGGTCAGAGTGGGGAACGGGTTGGGGAGTTACAGGGGCAAGCAAGAGTGGGCTCAGGGTCACCCTGACTTTCTGTGAATGAATGGGCGATTTTCAAAGTCAAAGTCAAGTTTATTGTCACAAGCACGTCCATGTGTGCACAGGTGCAATGAAAAACTTACTTGCAGCAGCATCACAGGTACAGAGCATCAGATAAGCAGCGTTCATATGAAAAACATGAATTAAACATACTTAGAGACAATTCTTACAAGAAAGAACATAATTAGAGCGGAAAAAAAACACACAAATTCCATTTCTCCTCAAACGGATGTCGTTGCCATCGAAGGAGCACAAGGGTCACCAGCTCTATGAGGAGCGGTTAGGTCAGCTCCAGAGTTCTGAGGAGAACTAACTCAGGCCTCTGACAAGATGCAGGGAGGATCCTCCCATGTCTGAGGGGGCCTGGAACCAAGGGTCAATACGTCAAATTACAGGGCAAGAGATTTGGGATGGAAGTGAGAAATTCCTTCCCCCTCACCAGAGAGGGTGAACATGCAGAACCCACTCCCACAGGCTTGGAGGCCAAGTTCCCGATGCCCTTTAGGAAGGAGATGGATGGGGTGTGCGGAGAGCTCAGGGAGATGGGGCAGGATTAGGAGGTCAGCAATGATCATAAGCATTGGCGGATGAGGGACGTTGGGGTGATAGGACTACACCTTTGTTAGACACACCGTCCTCTCCCCCCTCTGGGACCAGGCATCACGGTGGGTGAAACACAACGTCCTCTCCCCCTCTGGGGCCAGAATCAGATTTATTGTCACTGACTTATATGATGTGAAATCCGTTGTTTTGCAGCAGCAGTACAGCGCAAAGACATAAAATTACCGTAAATTACAAAAATAAATAGTGAGGGGAAAAAAGGAATAACGAGGTAGTGTTCATGGGTTCATGGACCGCTCAGAAATCTGATGGCGGAGTGGAAGAAGCTGTTCCTGAATCGCTGAGTGTGGGTCTTCAGGCTCCTGTACCTCCTCCCCGATGGTAGTAACGAGAAGAGGGCATGTCCCGGATGGTGAGGGTCCTTAAGTGATGGATGCCACTTTCTTGAGGCGCCACCTTCTTGAGGCACCGCCTCTTGAGGATGTCCTCGATGGAGGGGAGGGTTGTGCCCGTGATGGAGCTGGCTGAGTCTACAACCCTCTGCAGCCTCTTGCGATCCTATGCATTGGAGCCTCCATACCAGGCGGTGATGCAACCAGTCAGAATAGTCTATAGAAACTTGTAAGAGTCTTCGGTGACGTACCAATTCTCCACCCCCATTTGGAACAAGGTATTAGACACACTGTTCTCTCACCCTCTGGGACCAGGTGTTAGACACACCGTCCTCTCCTCCTCTGGGACCAGGTGTTAGACACACCGTCCTCTCCTCCTCTGGGACCAGGCATTAGACACACCGTCCTCTCCTCCTCTGGGACCAGGCGTTAGACACACCGTCCTCTCCCCCTCTGGGACTGGGCGTCAAGGTGCATCACACACACCATCCATCCCCTTCTGGGACCAGGAATCTCAACTCTTTTGATCAGTTCCTTCTGAGACTTCCCCTAAACTTGCAGCCTTGTGAGAATTCATTTCCTCCTTCCTGTGCAGCTGTCTGGGGCGGTTTGTCTTCTGGGATGTGGGCCAATTTCTGGAAGCAACGAGCCACCTTCTCGTTGCCTTCTGTCACTGAATTATCTCAACACTGTGACAAATCACCCATAGGGGCTTCCCCAATCCAGGGCAGCTGAGAAAGCCCTAGTCCAATACCTCGTCTGACAGACCGCAATTCCAGGGGAAAGGAACTCTGCTAATTCCTCCGTCCCATTGTTGTAGGGATGGAGGGGCAGTGAGGAGGGAGCACCGTGCCGCGTGAGGGGTGGTGAGGAGGGAGCGCCACACTGTGGTGTGTAAATTCTGTCAGCCAAATTGAGCAGTAAGTTCCCATTTTCTTCAATCATTCTCTAGACTACGAGGAACTATCTTTATTGAGGACAGGATGATTCCCAACAACATCTCGGGTAATTCAGCCAAAAATTATCCATCCAGTCATTTCAACATTCCAACAATTGGGAATCTTTTGCAGGCCAACTTGCTCCTACCAGTTACACGGCCGAGAAATATTTCACTGGCTATTGAATACCCGGAAACCTACGAGGTCCTTTAAAGGTTCTTGAGTAAATCCATCCTTCCTGCGTACGTCATGGGTCTCAGTGTCTCGACATAAGGGTTGCCCTCATTGGAGCAAGGATAGGCAGTGGGGGTGGGGAAGTTTAACGGCTGCAGCCAATCTGGTGTGCGCTTGTGGGTGTCATGTGACTTGGATCGTGGTCACGTTTTGTGGTTTGGTGCAGGGAGGTTGTATCAGTTTGCTTTTACTGTCAAGTCGCTTTGGTTGCAGAGCGCCAGTTGCCGGGGAGACCAACAACTGCACCATCTTACTCTGCAGGCCCAACCTTCCCATCTCCCACTGTCCCCCCACCTTCCCACCTCCCCCCCCCCCCCCCATCCCTCGACTCTGTTCTACATTCGTCTGAGATTAGAACGCCTGTGAAGACGATTGGTCAGCGGACGAGCGTTTGGAAGTGTGTGCCGATCCCCTCTCTCTCTCTCTCTCTAACCTGTTCTCTAACTTTCTTTCTCTCCCTCTCTCCCTCTCTCTTCAACTCTCTTTCTGCCTCCCATTCTTTCTCTCTCTCCCTCTCTTCCTCTAATTCCCTCTCTCTAACTCTCCCCCCCTGTCAATCTCTCTCCCTCTCCTCTTCTCCCTCTTTCTCGCACTCTCCATCTCTAACTCTCCCTCCCTCCCTCTAATCCTTTCCCCCTCTACCTCTCTCCCCTGTTAAATCTCTCTCTGTCTCTCTGCCTCTCTGTGTCTCTCTCTGTGTCTCTCTCTCTCTCGTGCTTCCCTCACCAAATCCTCTGGCCCAAGTACCCTCTACCCCCTGAACCAACTCTGACAATGGACATCTACCGTGAAGCCTGTAGTTATCTGGAGTCTCAAGGCATTCCCGGTAAGCCTCTGCCCTTCCTGTTCCTTCGTGTACTGCCCAAGGCTGAGGAGTGTGGTTTAGATGGGGTCGGAGTCAGCTAGGCAGGGAGGATGTACTGGTTACTAACCGACTGCGAGCTGCTTTGTTGTGTAAAATGGTTAGTCTCTCCTCATCTCCCATCTCTTCCTCTCACTTTATATCTCCTCCATCTCTCTCAAAACCACCCATTTTTGTCCTCTTCCCATCCTCCCTCCCTCCCTCCTTCCTTCTATCTCCCACACTGCACTCTCTCTCTCTCCATCCACCACTGCCAGTATTCCGCTCTCTCTCCCACATCTCTCTCTCCATCTCCCCCCTCTTCCATCTCACCTCCCACTCTCTCTCCCTCTCCCTATCCACTGCTATCTCCCGATCATTTCGCTCTACCTCTTTATCTTGGTATTGGAATTGGTCCTTGGTTTATTATTGTCACACGTGTACCGAGATACAGTGAAAGGCTTTTGTCTGCGTGCCATCCAGACAGATCATTCCATACATGAGGACATCGAGGTAGTAAAAGGAAAGCAGAATGCAAGATATAGTGTTACAGTTACAGAGAAAGTGCAGTGCAGGCAGACGATAAGGTGCAAGGGCCACGACATGGCAGATTGGGAGATCAAGAGTCCATCTTTTGGCCTATGACAAAGAGTCTGATAACAGCGGGGTAGAAGCTGTCCTTGAGCCTGGTGGTACGAGTTCTCAGGCTTTTGCTCCTTCTGTCCGATGGGAGGGAGGAGAAGAGAGAATGTCCGGGGTGGGTGGGGTCTTTGATTATGTTGGCTGCTTTCCTGAGACAGCAGCAAGTGTAGACAGAGCCCATGGAGGCAAGGCTGGTTTCTGTGATGTGCCGGGCTGCGTCCAAACTCTGCAATTTCTTGTGGTCTCAGGCGGGGCAGTTGCCGTATCAAACCGTGATGCATTCGGATAGGATGCTTTCTGTGGTGAATCTGTAAAAATTAGTGAGGGTCATCGGGGACATGCCGAATTTAGAAACATAGAAAACCTACAGCAGAATTCAGGCCCTTCAACCCACGAAGCTGTGCCGAACATGTCCCTACCTTAGAAATTACTAGGCTTACCCATAGCCCTCTATTTTTCTAAGCTCCATGTACCTATCCAAAAGTCTCTTAAAAGACCCTATCAAATCCGCCTCCACCACCGTTGCCGGCAGCCCCTTCCACGCACTCACCACTCTCTGAGTAAAAAACTTACCCCTGACATCTCCTCTGTACCTACTCCCCAGCACCCTAAACCTGTGGCCATCATTTCAGCCCTGGGGAAAAGCCTCTGACTATCCACACGATCAATGCCTCTCATCACCTTATAAACCTCTATCAGGTCCCCCCCTCATCCTCCGTCGCTCCAAGGAGAAAAGGCCGAGTTCACTCAACCTATTTTCATAAGGCGTGCTCCCCAATCCAGGCAGCATCCTTGTAAATCTCCTCTGCACCCTGTCTATGGCTTCCACATCCTTCCTGTAGTGAAGCGACCAGAACTGAGCACAGTACTCCAAGAATTTCTTTAGCCTTCTGTGGAAGTAGAGGTGTTCTCGTATCTCTCTCTCTCTCTCTCTCTCACACACACACTCTTATTCACTCCCTCTCTCCCTACCTTTCTGCTTTCCTCTGCTTTTCACTTTCTAGTACACCGTCTCTCTGTCAGTTTCCCCGCGCTCTCTCCAGCTCACACTGTCTGCCTGCACGTGCTCCCTATCCCTCCATCCCCTGCATATTCATGTGTCTGTCTAACCGCCTCTTAAACACCACCATCGTATCTGCCTCCACCACCACCCCTGGCAGCACATTCCAGGCACCCACCACTCTCTGTGTAACGAAACTCGCCCTCCCTCCTTTCCTCTCTTGCATCTCTCTCCCAATTTATTGATCCATCCCTCTCCTTTATTATACCATAATTGTGTGCAGTTCTGGTCGCCCCATTACAGGAAGGATGTGGATGCTTTGGAGGGTACAGAAGAGGTTAACCAGGATGCTGCCTGGATTAGAGGGCATGAGCTATAAGGAGAGGTTGGACAAACTTGGGTTGTTCTCTCTGGAGCGGCGGAGGCTGAGGGGAGACCTGATGGAAGTTTATAAAATTATGAGGGGCACAGATGGAGCAGACCGTCAGAATGTATTCCATAGGGTGGAAATGTCAAATACTGGAAGAGATCCATTTAAGGTGAGAGGGGGAGATGTGCGGGGGCAAGTTTTTCCACACAGAGAGCGGTGGGTGCCTGGAACGGGCTGCCAGGGGTGGTGGTGGAGGCAGATACAATAGAGGTGTTGGAGAGGCCGTTAGACAGACACATGAATGTGCAGAGAATGGACGGATGTGGATCATGTGCAGACATTGGGTGCCATTAGTTTAATTAGTTCGGCACAGCATGGTGGGCTGAAGGGCCTGTCCCTGCGCTCTACTGTTCTATGTTCTGTCTTCCGTGTTTTCTCACCCGGTCAGCTTGTCTACACCCTCCTGAAGACTCCTCAAACCCCGCTCCCTCCTCACAAATCCACCTAGTTCTTAAAGTCAAAGTCGGGTTTATCATTATCTGCACGTCCATGTGTGCACAGGGGCAATGAAAAACTTACTTGCAGCAGCATCACAGGCACAGAGCATCAGATAAGCAGCATTCACAAGAAAAACATAAATTAAACATAAATTATACACAATTTTTATAAGAAAGGACACAACTGAAACAAAAAAGAGCACAAAGTCCATTTTAGTGCAAAGTTGTCCCAGTGTTGCTGTACTGAGGCAGTGATTAGGGTTGTGCTGGTTGTTTCAAGAACCGAATGGTTGAAAGGAAGTAGCTGTTCCTGAAACTGGTGGCGTGGGACTTCAGGCTTCTGTACCTCCTGCCCGATGGGAGCTGTGAGAAGATGGCACGGCCCGGATGGTGGGGATCTTTGATGATGGACATTGCCTTCTTGAGGCAGCGCCTCGTGTAGATACTCCCAATGGTGGGGAGGGATGTGCCCGTGATGTATTGGGCTGAGTCCACTACTCTCTGCAGCTTCTTCTTGTACCTTTAGGAAGCTTGATCCCCTCAAAGCGTAATGTAGATTGTAAAAAGTCGGAGATAATTCTCACAATTCTGACCACCTGGAGGTGACTCAGGCAAGGTGACAGAAGGGGTTCAAAGCAAAAGGCTTTCCAGAACTGGTCCGGGGCAACTAATTACTCTCAGTATTGGGAACTCTATGCATGGTCCTCACCTCCGTATTGAAAAGCAAAATAAAACTGCAGATGTTGGAAATCTGAAATAAAATCAAAATTCCCGAGATACTCATCAAGTCAGGCAGCATCTGTAGAAAGAGAAGTGAGGTTAACATTTCAGCTCAAGGAACCTCCATCAGAACCAGGAATTAAAGAAAAGTTCCGGTCTCCATATCGCTGGGTTAGACCGCACTGGGAGCACCATCCTGACCAACATTTCCAGGATATAGTGTCACAGGAAATGTATTGTGAGGCTAAAACAGGGAAAATTAAACAGTTTGTCGTTCTTTTCATCATAGGGTCCCCGATGGAGAGACTCCCCCCTGTAGAAGGGGTCCCCGATGGAGAGACTCCCTCCTGTAGAAGGGGTCCCCGATGGAGAGACTCCCTATCTATGGAGGGTCCCTGATGAGCGGATACTGTGAGTCTCTGGGTTCCGGACCAGACTCTCAGTCTGGTCTCAGTTTCACCAGGTTGTGAACATGAGGAAGTTTAACTTCTCTCTGGGTTGCCTAAGGTTCTGTGATTTCCATGTTCATCAACCACAGCCCTTCCTCAAACCCTGGGCTGGACAGACAGGGTGAGTTACTCTGTCCTGGATGCCTTTTGGAGAGGGGATCTTTTTATCTGGGACCCCACTGGCAGAGGGAGATTCACCATCAGAGACCCCTTACTCAGGACCTCTTTTCCAGAGGGGGCTCTCTCTATCTGTGGCCCAGTTTACAGAGTGGTTCTCTCTAGCCAGGCCACCTTATAGAGGGCAGGTCTATCTGTCGGAGACCCCTTTTACAGTAGGAGTCTTTAATTGGTTTAATGTTGTCACACGTACCGAGATACAGTGAAAAGCTTTTGTTTGCGTGCCATCCAGACAGATCATTCCCTACATAAGTACAATCGAGGAAGTACAAAAGGGAAAACAATGCAGAATATAATGTTGCAGTTACAGAGAAAGTGCAGTGCAGGTAGACAATAAGGTGCAAGGGCCACGATGAAGTGGATTGGGAGATCAAGAGTCCATCTTTATCATACAAGAGGTCCGTTCCAGAATCTCATAACAGCGGGATAGAAGCTGTCCTTGAGCCTGGTGGTACGTGCTTTCAGGCTTTTGTATCTTCTGCCCGATGGGAGGGGGGAGAAGAGAGAATGTCCAGGGTGGGTGGGGTCTTTGATTATGCTGGCTGCTTTACCTTTTTCAAGGGGGAGGTGGGTCTCTCCATTAGAGACCCCTTCTACAGAGGGGACTCTTCCTTTAATTCCAAAAATAAACTTTATTCAAAATAAAATAGATATACATGAAGAAAAAACACAGTACAAAACAATAGAGGCATTTAAGAGGCTTTTAGACAGACACATGAACAGGCAGGGAATGGAGGGATATGGACCATGTGCAGGCAGATGAGATTTGTTCGGATTAGCATCATGGTTGGTACAGTCATGGTGGGCTGAAGTTCTGCCCCACAGAGCTCGTATCCGGACACTATCCTGTCCCCCGGTCCAATCCCTTCCCACCTACGTCCGTGACACCTCACACGCTCTCCAACTCTTCCATAGCTTTAAGTTCCCCGGCACGCCCAACCTCATCTTCACCATGGACGTCCGGTCCCTCTGTACCTCCACTTCCCATCGTGACGGCCTCACTGCCCTCCGCTTCTTTCTTGACCAGAGACAGAACCAGTCCCCTTCCACTAACACTCTCCTCCGCCTGGCTGAACCTGTCCTCATCCTAAACAACTTCACTTTTCTCACTTTCTACAGACCAAGGGTGTAGCTATGGGCACTCGCATGGGCCCCAGCTATGCCTGCCTCTTCATTGGCTACGTTGAACAGTCTCTGTTCCAAGCCTACTCCGGCCCCATTCCTCAACTCTTTCCCCGCTATATCGACGACTGCATTGGTGCCACCTCTTGCACCAGTGCAGAACTCAACAGTTTCATAAATTTCGCCACAAATTTTCACCCTGCTCTCCAATTCACTTGGACTGTCTCTGACGCCTCTCTCTCCTTCCTCGATCTTTCCGTCTCCATCTCAGGAGATTCATTATCCACCGACATCTTCTACAAACCCACTGACGCCCACAGCTGCCTCGATTGCAGCTCCTCCCAGCCTGTCTCTTGCAAGGACGCGATCCCTTTTTCTCAACTTCTCTGCCTCCGCCGCATCTGCTCCCACGAGGAGTCCTTCCGCTCCAGGACATCCAAGATGTCCAACTTCTAACCGTGGTCGAGAGAGCTCGCACCCGCATCTCTGCCATTTCCCGCACGTCCGCTCTCACCCCCACCCCTCCCAGACCCAACAGGGATAGGGTCCCCCTTGTCCTCACATTTCATCCCACCAGCCCATGTATCCAACACATCATTCTCCGCCCGCCATCTCCAACAGGACCCCACCACCAAATATATCTTCCCCTCCCCATCCCTTTCTGCCTTTCACAGGGACCGCTCTCTCTGCAACTCCCTAGTTCACTCCACCAGCTCACCCCCCCCCCCCCCCAACCCCAGGAGTTTTCCACTGCCCTCGCCATAGGTGCAACACCTGCCCCTGCACCACCTCCATCCAGGGACCCAAACAGTCCTTTCAGGTGAGACAGAGATTCACCTGCACCTCCCGTAATATCATCGACTGCATTCGGTGCTCCAGGTTTGCCCTCCTCTACACTGGGGAGACCAAACGCAGTCCCTCCCTCTTGCTCAGGAGAAGGTTTACTGTGACACTGCTGATGACGGCCATGATTTTTCCCCATTCCCACTACACCCAGTTGTCGGGGTCGATGACGAGGATGCGGACGACGACCAGGTCTTTACCCAGGACCCCGCGCTCGACTCCGTCGTCCGATCGCATGCAGGCTACCCTGACAGGTTGTCGAACAGCAGCGGAAACTTCTCTCCCGTTAGTCCGGCCACGCCGGTAGGTGCCAAAGCCCGGTAGGAGATGGCAGGGAGGAGGGTGGAATGGACCGGACCCGCCGGTGGTGGGGTGCGGGGAGAGATCCTTGTGGCAGCACCACCTCTCACAGTTCCCGTCACCCAACACTTTTTCTTTTTAATTTCAAAAATAAAATTTATTCATAATAAAAAATACACATACAAAGGAAGAAACGGTGCAAAACTTCTACATTCATGGTCGTTACGTTCACTTTAACAAATAAACACAGCCCCCTTGCTACTCACGTGGCCCCCTGGGGTGACACCCCTCCTAATATTCGAGGGGCTTCCCCACCCAAGTCTGCCCCTTCAGATGCGGTAGTGGAAGGGCTATGGCCCTTCACCCACAGAGACTCTGCACCGCGTCCCTCAGCACGGACTCCCGCAGCCGGAACAGTGCCGGTCGGGGGCATTCCCCTACGGATATCGCGCTGTGCCGGGAGACCGGGTTTCGGGCGGACCAAAGGGCGTCCTTCACCGAGCTGATGACCTTCCAGTACTCCGCTCCTGGCACCCGGACTCCTAGTCATTCTGCACATTACAGGCACGCTCATGAACACACTCACGCTCCCTCGAACACACGTTTAACGTGCTCAGGCATCCGTGCACACGCAGTTTCAAACACACACTCATACACACACCCTAAAACACACTCACATGCATTAATACACTCTAACACGTTCTTACACAATCACAGTCTCACACATTCTAACACGCTCACACACACTGACACACACTCCCATACACTCCTACACACACTCTCACACACATACACACACCCCACATTCCATATACCCTCATAACCTCAAACACACACACACTCAGACTCTCATACACCCTTACACACTCACACTCTCTCACACAATCTCTCACACACTCACAGTCTCACACAGTACGGTAGTGTAGCGGTTAGCATAACACTATTACAGCACCAGCGACCCGGGTTCAATTCCCGCTGCTGTCTGTAAGGAGTTTGTATGTTCTCCCCGTGTCTGCCTGGGATTCCTCCGGGGGCTCCGGTTTCCACCCACGTTCCAAAGGCGGACGGGTTAGGAAGTTGTGGGCGTGCTGTGTTGGCGCCGGAAGCGTGGCGACACTTGCGGGCTGCCCCCAGAACACACTACGCAAAAAGGTGCATTTCACTGTGTGTTTCAATGTACATGTGACTAATGAAGAAATCTTATCGTACAGTCTTTCACACACTCACACTTTCTCACAATCTCACTTTCATGCTCTAACACGTGCACACACACTCTCAGACCCACGTGTGCGCGCGCACACACACACACACACACACACACACACACACACACACCCCCCCCCCCGTATAATTCCCTGACAGATCCCTACCCCTTTTGCCCCTCTAACCTTTGTGCCTACGTCCCTCCCTGTTGACCCCGCTGCTAAGGCCTCTCCGGTCTGCGACCTGCCGTTCCAACAGCGCTGTTTGCGAAGGTCAGTGTCTGGGTTTGAACACTCATTCCTGCTCTCCCTTTCCCAATGCATAACTGGAGGATGATCCCGAGAAACAGCTGCAGAGGAGGAAAATGGTCCTGTGCAAGGTGTTGGAGAACGAGAGGGTCTACATCACCGAGCTGGACAGTCTACTGCTGGTGAGTAGCCAAAACTTCCTCTCTGCACACCCAGCGTCAGACACAGAGTGAAGCTCCCTCCACGCTGACCCATCACACACTCCCGGGGTCAGACACTGTTCCATCACACTCCTAGTGCGGGGACAGTACAGGTCAGATGCAGAATAATGTCAAACTGTGTCCTTGACATCTCGACACACTGGGTCTCTGGTGCAGTCAAACCAGATTTATCGTGACCCGCTCCCTGCATAATAAAATCCACTCCAAGCCAACTTTTTAACAGAGAGAAGGAGTGAATGAGATCGAGAGAGGTGGAAGGCAGGGTGTTGGTGGTCCGAGGTGATCTGGTGGGACGTCCCTCAGCCTCTTGCTCTCCTCTCCTCTCCCCGCAGCCCATGCGTCCCCTGAAGGCAGCCGTCTACACCTCACAGCCGGTCCTCACCAACCAGGAGATCCAGACCATCTTCTTCAAGGTGCCTGAGCTGAACGAGCTCCACAAGGACTTCTTTGGCAAGCTGCAGGCTAGGTTGGAGGGTGGAGACACTCTCCAGTCGGTGGGAGACATCTTTCAGCAGCTGGTAAGTAGTCCCGGCATGAGGGAGATGACTCCCCTCCCGTCCCCACAGCTTCCCTCTCTCCCCCGTGCAAACCCACCACATTGCCCAAGTTCAGTGTGGTGGGCATACGTACCCAGGGTATATGCTGCCATGAAAGTTAGCCTTTTGCAGCAGCAACACCGTACATTACAAACACAAATTAAACTTAAATGAATTATTCATAACCTACACAACAAAACCAAACAAGAATAAACTTAACATCAGTGCAAGTTGAGGGGAATACAGTCCGAGGTGGTGTTGGGGTTTTTCAGGTGGGTTCAAGAACCTGACAGCAGTGGGGAAGAAGCTGTTGTTGAACCTTGAGGTGTGGGTCTTCAGGCTCCTGTACCTCCTGCCTGATGGCAGCATCGAGAAGAGGGCACGGCCCAGGTAGTGGGGGTCCCTGTATCTTATGACCACGATACTGATCCCTTCTGCCTGCGCATGGTCCATATCCCTCCATCCCCCCTGCATATTCACGTGTCTCTGTGTAACAGCCTCTTAAACGCCTCTATTGTATCTGCCTCCACCACCAGCCCTGGCAGCCCGTTCCAGGCACCCACCGCTTTCTGTGTAAAAAAAACTTGCCCCACACATCTCTAAACTTTCCCTCTCTCACCTTAAACCCATGCTCTCTAGTATTTGATGTTTCCACCCTGGGATACAGAATCTGACTGCTAACTCTGTCTGCGCCTCTCATAATTTTATAAATGCTAAATTCGTAAAATGGTTTGTTAATGTCAAGTGTACCCTCCCCTCCCTCCCTCCCCTCCCCTCTACTTTCTCCTGTCCTCCACACCTCCCCCCTCTACTTTCTCCTGTCCTCCACACCTCCCCCCTCCCCCCTCCCCCCTCCCCCTCATCCCCTCTTCTCACCTCCCCCTTGTCATCCTTCCCTTTCCCTCCCCATTCCCCCTCCTCTTCCCCTCCCTCCCTCCCCCTCCTCTTCCCCCCCTCCTCTTCCCCCCCTCCTCTTCCCCCCCTCCTCTTCCCCCCCCTCTTCCCCCCCTCCTTCCCCCCCCTCCTTCCCCCCCTCCTTCCCCCCCCTCCTTCCCCCCCCCTCCTTCCCCCCCCCTCCTTCCCCCCCCTCCTTCCCCCCCCCTCCTTCCCCCCCCTCCTTCCCCCCCCCTCCTTCCCCCCCCCTCCTTCCCCCCCCCTCCTTCCCCCCCTCCTTCCCCCCCTCCTTCCCCCCCTCCTTCCCCCCCCTCCTTCCCCCCCCTCCTTCCCCCCCCCTCCTTCCCCCCCCCTTCCCCCCCCCTCCTTCCCCCCCCCTCCTTCCCCCCCCCTCCTTCCCCCCCCTCCTTCCCCCCCCTCCTTCCCCCCCCCTCCTTCCCCCCCCTCCTTCCCCCCCCTCCTTCCCCCCCTCCTTCCCCCCCCCTCCTTCCCCCCCCCTCCTTCCCCCCCCCTCCTTCCCCCCCTCCTTCCCCTCCCTCCCTCCTCTTCCCCTCCCCTTCCCCCCTCCCTTCCCCCCTCCCTCCTCTTCTCCTCCCCCCTTCCCTTATGTCCCACATGTCACACACATGTCTGCTGCTCTATGTCCCGGTAACTACCCCCCCCCCCACCCCCGGAGCTTACCACTCCTCAGAGCTCCCCCCTCTGTGTGTGACCTTCACCGTCACGTCCCGGTCAGGGGCAGGGGTGGGGGTGTGGGGGGTCATGGGTGGGGGTGTGGGGCGATGGGATTGCTAGGGTGGGGTGGGATGGGGGAGGGTGGGGTGGGGACGTGTGGGATATGGGGGAGGGACGGTGGGGTGGGGGTGGTGTGGCGGGAGGATGGGGTGGGGGCGTGTGGGGTGGGAGGTTGGGGAGGGGTGAGGGGGAGGGAGGGTGGGGTGTGGTGTGGGGGAGGTTGGTGTGGGGTGTGGGGGGAAGGTGGGGTGGGAGGGATGTGGGAGGAGGTGGTGGGGGTTCAGTGGGATGGAGCGATGGAGGGACCAGCCTCGGCCACAGACCCCTGTCTCTGGTACTCTGGCTCTCCTTCCCTCGCAGGTCAGCCAGTTCGGGGTGTATCGCGCATTTGTCAGCAACTACCCGACAGCGGTGGAGACGGCGGAGAAGTGTGCTCAGAGCAAAGAGCAGTTCAAAATGATCGCTCAGGTATCATCCGTCCTTCACTCTCAGCTCACACTCTCTCTCTGTATCCTCCAGCTGACTGCGCACTCCCTTTCTCTGTGTAATCTCTACATCTATGCTCTCTCCCCCACCTCTCTCTCTCCCTCCCCACCCCCTCTCCCCCTCTCGCTCCCCCCCCTCTCTTTCTCTTGCTCTCTCTGACTGTCTCCCTCTGAATCCTCCAGCTGACTTTCTCTCTCTGTATTCTCTAATTCTCTGTTCTCTCTCTCTCTCCAACTATATCCTCTAGCTGACTTTCTCTCTCTCTGTATTCTCTCTCTCTAAAACTATCTCTTTCTCCCTCAAACACTCTCCCCTCCCCCTCCCTCCCCTCCGCATTGCTAACCCCCCACTCCCCTTCCTCCTCCCTTCCCCCACTCCCTCCCCCTCTCCCCCCCCTCAGTATGCTGGGGTCAGGGGGCAGGTGCGGTGGGATCGGGGGGCAGGTGCGGTGGGGTCGAGGGGAGTTGCTCTGGGGTCGGGGGTGGGAGTTGCGCTGGGGTCGGGGGGGGAGGTGCGGTGGGGTCGGGGGGGAGGTGCGGTGGGGACTGGGTTAAGAACCGTGTCATGTCACATGGCAGAGTGGGGTGTAGTTAGAGTCCACAGGTTGAAGGTGCAGTAAGGACAGGAGAGATATCTGGAGACAGAAGAGACCACAGATGCTGGAATCTGGAGCAACACAGAAAGTGCTGGAGGCACTCTGCGGGTCCGGCAGCATCTATGGAGGGAAATGGACGGTCGACATTTCAGGCCGAGACCCTTAATCTGGACTCAACAGGTCTCGACCTGAAAAGTCGACCGTCCATTTTCCCTCCACAGATGCTTCCCGACCCGCTGAGTTCCTTTGTGTGTGTTGCAGGAGAGTAGGAACAATGGGGACAAGGTTTCGATTTGGCGTGTGGGATTTACCGCTGTGGCAGAGCAGGGAGTGGGGCCACGATGTTTCGGCAGTGTGCACGGCCATCTGGATGTTAACGTGGGAAATACGCAGTCGGAGCTGGGCAGAAAGGTAATCAAAAGGAGGGGGATAGGAGAGGGAAAAGTGAGCGAGATAGAGACATGAACAGAGAGGGGAAGGAAAGGAGAGAAGTAGAGCAGGAGAGGGAGGAGGGAGAGATGAGAGAGTGGGAGCGGGGAGGAGTGCTGTGACACTTCTTTCGGCCAGATCTAATCCGTCTCTCATTGTCTCACTGCGATCCTCTCCCCCTCCCGTCTCTCTCCCCTCTGTCACTGCAGACAGACACTTCTAACCTCTCTCTCTCCGTCCCACCCTCCCCCCCCCTCCCCCCCAGGAAATGAGGCTGAAACCCTCCAAGGAATCAAAGGAGACTCCTGTGACCACAACTCTAGAGGGTGAGGTTGGTGACTCGGTGGAGGGAGGAGGGGTGTTGGGGGCATCATGGAGAGAGCGGTTGGAGATCTGCCTCGGGGTGGGAACAAGAAGATGCAACGACATGTACTAGTCAGAGAAACAGAGGCATGCAGGCAACAGAGAGGGCAGGAAGAGAGAAAGGGGAGGGAGAGAGAGAGGGAGGTAGAGAGAGTGAGACTAAGAGAGTGAGGGGGGAGTGAGAGAGGGAGTGAGTCAGAGTAATGGTGTGTCAGTGTGAGGGTGAAAGGGAGAGAGAGACAGAGTGAGTGAGATGATAAAACAAGAACATTCAGAGAGGGATCAGATCGTCACTCCAAGGACTTTGCAAACTCAAAATTTAACCCATACAACTAGTTAAGAGACGGAGCGAAAACAAGACATTGGGAAAGGGCGCAGGACTGGGAGGGAGAAGGTTGGAGGGGTGGTGGGGTCGGTCCGAGAGAGAAAGGGAGATGGGGTGTGACGGATAGAGGCAGAGAGAGAGGCCGAACGAGGAGTGTGTGGTGAAAAGGCAGAAGGAACGGCGAGAGGGATAGAGGAGGGGAGAGCTACGCCCTGTGGGGGGAGAAGTTCTGCGCGTGGAGAGAGCCAAGCTGAGAGGCAGAAACAGATAGAGACAGTGTGGACATTTCGATAAGGTCACTCCAAAGCCAATGAGTTTCAGGCCCAAACCCTCTCCACACATTAACCCCTTTATTCCAGTGAACCATCTCCACACTACCTCCAATACTTTAAGTAAGGAGCCCAGAGTTCTACCCATCACTCCCTGTCCGGTCTCACCCACACTCCGTGCATCAGACGTTGCTACTTTTAAAGTCCATACTCCATTGCAATAAAGGCTAATGCTCCGATAGTCCTCATAACTACTTGCTCTACCTGTGTGTTAACGCTTTTGGTTTCATTTACCAGGACAACAAGGTCCTTTCCCACTGCAACATCTCTCTCTCTCTCCACTCAAATAATAACTTATTTTGCATTCTTCCTTCCGCAGTAGATAACCTCACGTTTCCCCACACTACACTCCATCTGCCAACTCCTTGCCCACTCACAGCCCACCTATATGCCCTTGTGGGCTCTCGGTGCCCTCTCCAGTACTTGCTAACCCATCTACTTCCCCAACAACCTTCTGAGAGCGCCTTCACCACAGGGGCTACAGCGGTTCAAGGAGGCAGCTCCACCCCCACCTTCTCAAGGGGCGGTTAGGGATGGGAAGTAAATGCTGGCCCGGTCAGCGACTTGTAGATCCCAAATTTGCGGGCAAAATGCAGTTTTGGTTCAAGATATTCCTGTTCCTCAAAACTCTCAAGCTTTTCTGATCTTCCAACAGCCCTGCTCCTCAAGCCGGTCAACCACATCACCAGGGTAACGCTGCTGATTGGAGTAAGTGTTGATTTTACACCTCCGCTCCTCAATTGTACCATGGGGTTCACGGGAAACTCTGCACAGTCTCCCCTCTAACCCAGCAGGGAGGCACGAGCAAGTATTGACAGGGCCAGGACAAGGGGGTTAGGGGGGAGCTCCTTCTACACTGTCCCATTACACACTCCTAGAGTCAGACACAGAGTGAAGCTCCCTCTACACGGTCCCATCACATATTCCCAGGGCATGGGTTAAACACAGAGTGAGACTCCCTCTGCACTGTCCCGTCACACATTCCCTTGGTACAGGTTAGACAGACTGAAGTTCCCTCCACACTGTCCCAAGCTCCCAGAGAACAATTAGGTACAGAGTGAAGCTCCCTCCACACTGTCCCATCACACACTCCCAGGGCACAGATAGCATTAGGAACACCCACTACTCTGCAACCTTGCCCCATTGAGATTCCGCATGTAGGTAATGAACAGAAAAGACTCCATCGTCAGCGATTGTAATGTGCACAATATCTCATAGGAGCTGCTGAGAAACACACCAAGTGACCACACTGACTACCCTGCACTGGAGAAAGCTCTCAATGACTCCAACAGCTTCCTCTCTGCAACCAAACAGACAATCGACCATAAAACTGGATTCCGGGAATCCACTACTGATGAGGTAAATGCTTGGTAAACCTTCATCTGATGCACAGATGCCCAGTCTCAGAGGGGTAGAGCACGGTGTGTCTAACGCCTGGTCCCAGAGGCGGGGAGGATGTTGTGCCTAACGCCCAGTCCCAGAGGGGGAGAGAGGACGGTGTGTCTAACTCCCTGTTCCGGAGGGGGAAGGGGACAGTATGTCTAATGCCTGGTCCCAGAGGGGGAGAGGACGGAGTGTCTGACGCCTGGTCCCAGAGAGGGAAGGGGGACGGTGTGTCTGATGCCCGGTCCCAGAGGGGGAGAGGACGGTGTGTCTGACGCCCGGTCCCAGAGGGGGAGAGGACGGTGTGTCTGACGCCCGGTCCTAGAGGAGGAGAGGACGGTGTGTCTAACGCCCGGTCCTAGAGGGGGAGAGGACGGTGTGTCTAACGCCCGGTCCCGGAGGGGGAGAGGACGGTGTGTCTGACGCCCGGTCCCAGAGGGGGAGTGGACGGTGTGTCTGACGCCCGGTCCCAGAGGGGGAGTGGACGGTGTGTCTGACGCCCGGTCCCAGAGGGGAAGTGGACGGTGTGTCTGACACCCGGTCCCAGAGGGGAAGTGGACGGTGTGTCTGACGCCCGGTCCCAGAGGGAGAGAGGACGGTGTGTCTAACGCCCGGTCCCGGAGGGGGAGAGGACGGTGTGTCTGACGCCCGGTCCCAGAGGGGGAGTGGACGGTGTGTCTGACGCCCGGTCCCAGAGGGGGAGTGGACGGTGTGTCTGACGCCCGGTCCCAGAGGGGGAAGTGGACGGTGTGTCTGACGCCCGGTCCCAGAGGGGAAGTGGACGGTGTGTCTGACGCCCGGTCCCAGAGGGGGAGTGGACGGTGTGTCTAACGCCAGGTCCCAGAGGGGGAGTGGACGGTGTGTCTAACGCCCGGTCCCGGAGGGGCAGGAAGGATGGTGTGTCTGATGCCCGGTCCTAGAGGGGGGAGGGGACGGTGTGTCCAACGCACCATTGTTCCTACACTCCTTCTCTTCGTATGTTCGATGTGGGGAGACCGTGGCTCTCAGAACCATCCATGTTGTCTTTCTTTCCCTTCCTGCTGCTCAGGACCAGTCCCTGGTGAAGGACGGGTTTGTGGTCGAAGTATCCGAGGGTTCACGGAAGTTACGGCACATCCTGCTCTCCACGGGTCTTCTCTTCTGTACCAAGATGAAGAGGCTGCCAGGGTAACCTGCCCATGATCTGTATTGACACAGTCATACGTCACACAAACAGGCCCTTCGGCCCATCACGTACATACTCATACAATCATACAGCACGGAAACAGGCCCTTCAGCCCAACTGATCCATGCCAACCAAGATGCCCCATTCCAAACAAGTCCCATTTGCCTGCGTTTGCCCCATATCCCTCTAAACCCTTCCTACGTGTGTACCTGTCCAAGTACCTTTTAAATGTTGTTAATGTACCTGCCTCAACCACTTCCTCTGGCAGCTCGTTTCATATACGGACCACCCTCTGGCTGAAACAGTTGTCCCTCAGGTTCCTATTAAATCTCTCCCCTCTCACCTTAAACCTGTGCCCTCTAGTTCTTGATTCCCCAACCCTGGCAACAAGGACGGTGCGCATTCACCCTGTCTTTGCCCCTCATGATTTTATACACCTCTATGAGGCCACCTCTCAGGCCCCTACACTCCAAGGACCAGCTAATACCCAACCACACTTTTCCCATTTGCCGGCACTTGGTCTGCAGTCTTTGTGCCTTGGCTATTCAACTGCTCGTTTTGCTACATCTTAAACGTTGTGAGAGTCTCTGCCTCCAGCACCCCCTCAGCCAGTGCATTCCAACTTCCTTCCACCCTGGGGCGAGGGATTCTTGGTGGCAAGACCAGCATTTACTGCCTATCTGTAAACCCCACTGTGGAGATTAATCCGGGCAAGTGTGAGATCTTACACTTTGGGAGGTCTAAGTGGAAGGAGTCTTAACAGCATTGATGTACAGAGGGATCTAGGGCTCCTAGTCCACAGCTCCCTGAAAGCAGCCACGCAAGTAGACAGGGTGGTAAAGAAGGCGTACGGCATGCTTGCCTTCATTGGTCGCGCATTGAGTATAAAAGTCAGAAAGTCACAGTTCAGCTGTATGAAACTTTGGTTAGGCTGTACTTGGAGTATTGTGTGAAATTCTGGTCGCCCCATTATAGGAAGGATGTGGAGGCTTTGGAGAGGGTGCAGAAGAGGTTCACCAGGATGCTGCCTGGATTAGAGGGTATTACCTATAAGGAGAGGTTGGACAAACTTGGGTTGCTTCCTCTGGAGCGTCGGAGGCTGAGGGGAGACCTGATAGAAGTTCATAGAGAGGCATAGCTAGAGTAGAGGGTCAAGAATCTTTTTCTCACAGTGGAAATATCAAAAACTAGAGCGTTTGTATTTAAGGTGAGAGGGGGAAAGTTTAAAGGAGATGTGCGGGGTAAGCTTTCTTCACACAGAGAGTGGTGGGTGCCTGGAACGGGCTGCCAGGGGTGGTGGTGGAGGCAGATACGACAGAGGGGTTTAAGAGGCTGTTAGACACATGAATATGTGGGGAGTGGAGAGATATGGATCATGTACAAGATGATAAGAGGCATAGATCGAGTGGACAGTCAGAGACTTTTTCCCAGGGCGACAATGGCTAACACGAGGGGACATAATTTTATGGTGATTGAAGGGGGGATGTCAGAGGTAAGTTTTTTTTTACACAGAGAGTGAAGGGCGCATGTACACCTCTATCAAATCACCTCTCATCCTCCCTCTCTCCAAAGAGAAAAGCCCCAGCTCGCTCAACCTATCCTCATAAGACATGCTCTCCAATCCAGGCAGCATCCTGGTAAATCTCCTCTGCATCCCCTCTAAAGCTTCCACATCCTTCCTGTAGTGAGGTGACCAGAATTGAACACAATATGCTAAGTGTGGTCTGACCAGTTTTGAAGCCATAACTCCCTGACGGAGGGAATGGATGCCCAGCGATCTGTTGCTGACGCTCCAGGCCCTACTTGTTTCTAGCCGCCGCGGGGTTTGGGTCAATGCTAATTCTCCTCTCCCCTCCAGTCGACAAGCAGTCTCCAAGTGCGACTGGTACCTCCCTCTGGAAGACATCACTCTCCAAAGCCCCAGTGAGATCCAGCTGATGGCTCCCAGCGCTCTCCAGGCCGTGGCCCAGAAGGACATCGAAGAAGCCAAGGCGAGGCTGATGGCCACCAAGATTGAGATCCACCTGGAGAAGGTCAGTTGGAGAGGAGGGGGGGAGGGGGTGAGGGAGAAAGGGGAGGACAAGGTGAATCAGGGGGAGAGAGGGCATCAAGGGTTGAGGGAAGGATTTAGAGAGAGAGGAGGGGATCAGAATGAGAGGGGAGGAGGGAGGGTTGGGATTGAAGGAGGGAGTGGGAAAGACCTGGAAGGGGTTACGGAGAGGGAGAGAGGGGAAGGAGACAGGTGAGAGCAGGTGGGAGGGAGGCAGGGCAGAAAGAGAAGGAGGCAATGAGAAAGATGGACGTGTGCTGGGAAAGGAAGAGGGTGAATAGTGAGGGGAGGGGTGAGGATGATGTGTTGGGATGCAGAGGCTCGATGGGCTGAATGGCCTGCGGAGTGCGGCGATGGGGACCCAGCAGTGATGTGACAGACTGTCTTCCTCCCACAGAAGCACAACAAGGGAATCGAGCGCCTGAGGAGGAAGCTGTCAGACATCGAGACGTGGCTCCTGTTAAACTCCCCGTCACTTCCGCTGGGACTACAGAGCAGGAATGGCAAGGTAGGAACGCCAAGCCGGTTGGACACAGGGAGAGCGAGAGAGGTGTCCATCCACCACAACCCTCACCCTCAAAATCACTGCGTCTGACCCACTGTGATGCCTGGTCCCAGGGGGGAGAGGACGGTGTGTCTGACCCCTGGTCCCAGAGAGGGAGAGGGGACGGTGTGTCTAATGCCCAATCCCAGAGGGGGAGAGGACAGTGTGTCTGACCCCTGGTCCCAAAGAGGGAGAGGGGACGGTATGTCTAATGCCCCGTCCCAGAGGGGGAGAGGGCGGTGTGTCTGACGCCCGGTCCCAGAGGGGGAGAGGGCAGTGTGTCTGATGCACCAAAATGTTCCTTCCCCTTCAGTAAAGGTGCGTTCTATTGAGCTGTAACCACAGTGAGTTGTTCTAAGACTATCTGTTTGTTCCACTTGCTTTGGGGTTTGCCCTGTAGCGTTTGATATCTGGAGCCTTCTGCCAAGTGCTGTGTGGTTTAACCCACTTGAAAGTAACTCTGTGCCCCTGATTGTTCTGATCCCTGACTCATGTTTTGACTGCCCTGGTGGGGAATCACAATGTCTCTGGAGCTCTCTCCTGCCTCCAAACCCCATACTGGCCAACGGCTGGCCCAGCCTAGGGAATACTCCAGTTCACCCTTGCCTCTGGTGTCCACCATACCTCAGGTATTCCTCCAACTGGCCCAAGGTCAAGGTCGAGTTTATTGTCATCTGCACAAGTCCATGTGTGCACAGGTGCAATGAAAAACTTACTTGCAGCAGCATCACAGGCACAGAGCATCAGATAAGCAGCATTCACAAGAAAAACATTAATTAAACATAAATGATACACATTTTTACAAGAAAGAACACAATTAGAATTTTCAAAAAGTCAATTGTAGTGATCAGAGTGTTCCCAGAGTTGCCATATTGAGGTAGTGATCAGGGTTGTGCTGGTTGGTTCAAGAACCGAATGGTTGAAGGGAAGTAGCTGTTCCTGAAGCTGGTGGTGTGGGGACTTCAGGCTTCTGTACCTCCTGCCCGATGGGAGCTGTGAGAAGATGGCATGGCCCGGATGGTGGGGATCTTTGACGATGGATGTTGCCTTCTTGAGGCAGCACCTCCTGTAGATACTCCCGATGGTGGGAAGGGATGTGCCCGTGATGTATTGGGCTGAGTCCACTACCAATCCCAGTTTCCCAGCTTCCAATCTACTCAAATCCCTGGCTCTACCATTGCTGGGTCCACTGTCCAGTGTATTCCAGGCTCTTGCTTCCTAATTTTCATTCCATTCGGGACATAAGCTCTGGTTTACTCCAAATCCATTCCAGGCTGAATCTGGCCTAGGAACCATTACAGTGGAAGATCTCCAGGTTCAGCTAACCCACCATACTTTAGTTCCAGGCTTTTTGACATTCACTACGTCCGATGTGGATCCACTCCAGACCCTGGTTCTGACATATTTCTTGTGGAATGTTATTAATACCGGTTTATTTTTGTCACGTGCACCAAGATACAGTGAAAAGCTTTTGTTTATGCGTGCCATCCAGACAGATCATTCCATAGATCGAGATTGTAAAGAGGAAAACAGTATGAAGAATATAGTGTTACAGTTTACAGAGAAAGTGCAGTGGAGGTAGACAAAAAGGTGCAAGGTCATGAAGAGGTAGGTTGGGAGATCAAGAGTTCATCTTCTAGCGTGTGAGAGGTCCGTTCAAGAGTCTGATAACAGCAGGAGATCTGTCCTTGAGCCCGGTGGTACGTGTTCTCAAGATTTTGTATCTTCTGCCCAGCAGAAGAGGGGAGAAGAGAGAGTGTCTGGGGTGGGAGGGGTCCTTGATTATGTCGGCTGCTTTCCTGAGGCAGCGGGAAGTGTAGACGGAGTCAGCAGAGGGGAGGCTGGTGTCCGTGACACGCTGAGCTGTGTCCACAACTCTCTGCAGTTTCTTCCGGTCTTGGGCAGAGCAGTTGCTGTACCAAGTTGTGATGCATCCGGATAGGATGCTTTCTATGGTGCATCGGTAAAAATTACTGAGGGTCAACAGGGGACATTCTGAATTTTCTGAGCCTCCTGAGGAAGTAGAGGTGATTACTTGGCTGTGGAGTCTACACGGTTGGACCAGGACAAGCTAGTAGTGATGTTTACTCCAAGGAACTTGAAGCTCTCAACCATCTCCACCTCAGCACCATGGATACAGACAGGGCTGTGTACGCCACCTCGCTACCTGAAGACAATGACCAGCTCCTTATTCTGGTGCCTTTTGACCTCTAACCTCCCCAGTCCCTGACAACTGCTTCAGGTAACTGTGTTACTGACTACTCGCGTCTGTCCTTCCCCCAGAGTTTCATCTTCCTCTTTTCTTCTGACTACGAGCTCCATGATTGGAGGGAGACCATCGAGCAGCAGAAGAAGAAGGGTGCGTGAGTCTCTATGTTGCTTTGGCCACATTCCCTGGCTCTTCCTCTTCCGGTGCACAGTTCCGGTCTCCATATCCCTGGGTCAGACCACACTGGGAGCACCGTCCACGGTTCCGGTCTCCATATCCCTGGGTCAGACCACACTGGGAGCACCGTCCACGGTTCCGGTCTCCATATCCCTGGGTCAGACCACACTGGGAGCACCGTCCACGGTTCCGGTCTCCATATCCCTGGGTCAGACCACACTGGGAGCACCGTCCACGGTTCCGGTCTCCATATCCCTGGGTCAGACCACACTGGGAGCACCGTCCACGGTTCCGGTCTCCATATCCCTGGGTCAGACCACACTGGGAGCACCGTCCACGGTTCCGGTCTCCATATCCCTGGGTCAGACCACACTGGGAGCACCGTCCACGGTTCCGGTCTCCATATCCCTGGGTCAGACCACACTGGGAGCACTGTCCACAGTTCCAGTCTCCATATCCCTGGGTGAGACCACACTGGGAGCACTGTCCACAGTTCCGATCTCCATATTCCTGGGTCAGACCACACTGGGAGCACCGTGCACAATTCCGCATGCTAGGATAAGGAATGTGATAGACAGATGGTGCGGAAAAGATTCACTCGTCTGATTCCAGAAATCAGAGACCAGAACTATCATGAATAACTGATACCGAGAAGTGACTTACAGAGCTACAGTGTGGGATCCAAGTCTTCTGGGTGTGATTGCATGTGTGAATGTGTGTGTGGGAGTGTGTGCATGTGTGTGTGTATGTCAATGTGTGTGTATGTGTGTGTGTATGGGAGTGTGCATGAGTGCATGTCAGTGTGTGTGTGTGTATGTGAGTGTGCAAGTGTGTGTGTGTGCGAATGAGTTTGTGTGAGTGTGTCTGAGTGACAGTGCGTTTGTGAGTTTGTGTGTGATTTTGCGTGTGAATGTGGGTGAGAGTGGGTGTGTGCTTGTGTAAGTGAGTGAGTGTGTGTGAGTCTGTTTATCCCACACACCCGGTATCCAGGCCTGCTCCCAGATCCCACTGCCCCTCGGGTAACCCTGCTGACTCTCCCACTGCCCTCTGCCCTCCCAGGTTTGCAGCCGTTCTCCTGGTCTCACCATGGGGTCCAGAGCCTGTTTCACCTCTGCTACGAGCAGCGCACCGCTCGCCAGCAGCCGCTCCACAGTAACGCTGAAGGTAAGCAAACGTTGGCCCTCGGCACGGAGGCCCGACCAGGGTGGTGAACCTGAAGCCATTTACCTTGGCAAAGAGGTCAATAATTAATCGTGTGGAATTCTCATTAAAGGAAGGATGTGGGGGCTTTGGAGAGGGTCCAGAAAAGGTTCACCAGGATGCTGTCTGGATTAGAGGACATGATCTATAAGGAGAGGTTGGACAAACGTGGGTTGTTTTCTATGGAGAAGCGAAGACTGAAGGGAGAGCTGATAGAAGTTTCTAAAAGTTATGAGAGGCGTAGATACGGTAGACAGAATTATTTTCCCAGGGTAGAAATGTTGAACACTAGAGAGGATAGCTTGAAGGTGAGAGGGGAAAGTTCAAAGGAGATGTGCGGGGCAAGTTTTTTACGCAGAGAGTGGTGGGTGCCTGGAACAAGCTGCCAGGGGTGGTGGTGGAGGCAGATACGATAGAGGGGTTTAAGAGGCTGTTAGAGAGGCACATGGATGTGCAGAGAATGGAGGGATGTGGATTGTGTGCAGGCAGAAGGGATTAGTTTAATTTGGCACCATGGTCGGTGTAGACATTGTGGGCTGAAGGGCCTGTTCCTGTACTGTTCCATGTTCTATGGGGCATGAAAGTGGCTCTGAGGTCAAAGAATAGTGATGATCTCATCGTAGGGACAAAGTTCCCTTCTTCCCTAATGTAGACAAGAAGGGAGATGAACCTTTTCAACCAGAGGGTCACAGACAGTGATGGAGTCGTACAGGAACAGTCTCCCTCCTCGCCGCCCCTCCCGCGGCGCTCCCTCCTCGCCGCCCCTCCCGCGGCGCTCCCTCCTCGCCGCCCCTCCCGCGGCGCTGAATTGTCTAGGTCTGGATTTTTTCAGCTCACAATTCTGAATTCTGACTGTGCCGTGAGTACCGTTGAGACTGCGATGGGCGGTGCTGTGGGGTTCGATCCCTGTACGATGCCTGTAACCCCCCTCCCTCAGAGGCCGATCTGCTACCCACACGTTACCCATTGACTTGATTTCAGAATCGGACGGCAGCACGCTCCGAGGGAGGCTGACCATCAAGATTCACTCAGTGTCTGGATTCAAGGAACCGCTCAGTGAGTAGACTACACCTCGGGATCTGCCCCACACCCCTCCCCCAGTCAATCATACCCCACTCCCCTCCCCTCCCCAACCTTCCCAACCAGGACAAGCTTTCTTCAACTCCGTGCAGCTCCCAGCTCAGCCAATCAGAGTGGGAATCCACTTGGTCACTATCTCCATGTTGATGGGACCATCAGCTGGAGATCCCAGTGAGACTTGCAGTTCATTGCCTTTCATTCTATAGGGTCCATAAGGTCATGACTTACCACTTGGGGGGCAGATAGTACAGAGGGAGTTAACGTCTCTGGCGAAGGGTGACCCCTCCCACTGTTCAGCACTTGGAGAGTCAACGAAGACGTGGCCCTGGGCTCACGCAATGAAGAGGAGCGGACATGTGTCTAATGCACTCTGACGCCCGGTCCCAGAGGGGAGAGGACGGTGTGTCCGATGCCCGGTCCCAGCGGGGGAGAGGACGGTATGTCTGACGCCCGGTCCCAGTGGGGGAGAGGACGGTGTGTCTGACGCCCGGTCCCAGAGGGGGAGAGGACGGTGTGTCTGACGCCCGGTCCCAGAGGGGGGAGAGGACGGTGTGTCTGACGCCCGGTCCCAGAGGGGGGAGAGGACGGTTTGTCTGACGCCCGGTCGGACGGTGTGTCTGACGCCGCGGTCCCAGAGGGGGGAGAGGACGGTGTGTCTGGACATCCCGGTCCCAGAGTGGGGAGAGGGACGGTTTGGTCTGACGCCTCGGTCCCAGAGGGGGGAGAGGGACGGTGTGTCTGAGCCCCGGTCCCAGAGGGGGGGAGAGGACGGTGTGGTCTGACTCCCGGGTCCCAGAGGGGGGACGAAGGACGTGTGTCCTGACGCCCGTGTCCAGAGGGGGGAGAGGACGGTGTGTGAACAGCCCTGGTCCCAGAGGGGGGAGAGGACGGTGTGTCTGACGCCCGGTCCCAGAGGGGGAGAGGACGGTGTGTCTGACGCCCGGTCCCAGAAGAGGGATGGGATTTTTCAACATACGTAGAATGGAGAAGTCTGGGATCACTCTTGGTCGGTGGTACTGGTGCAACGACCAGCCATGACTTTATGAAATGGTGGAGCAAGTGTAAGGATCTCCTTTGATTGTATTCCTTCCCTTCTTACCTTCTCAATCTGTGACCGTTTACCCCGCCACATCCCTCACCTGTCACCCCCCTTGCCCCCTCAAACTCCACCTCCCACCAATCCCTTAATCCATCCTACCCTGACTTTTCACCACACCACTGCCTCATCCTTTGACCCATCTCACCCCGACCTCCCACTCACGACGGGGATATTCTGAGCGCAGTGTTGGGAGAGGGGGACAGATCAGTGCACCGGGAATTTTGGGGAGCTTGGACGGTGTTTGGAGAGCAGTTCAGTTCAAGTTCATTATTGTCTTGGGCATACATGCACCAGGTGTAAATGCCATGAAAATTAGCTTTTCACAGCAGCGGCTCAGTACGTTACAAGTCGAGAACAAGCATAAGTTAACATAAACTTAAATTAACATAAATTTTACATACATGTGTGTCAAATAAATGACAAAGTAAATGAAACCACACTAATTCAGGATTCAGAGAGAGAAAAAACATATATAGTCCGAGGTGGTGTTGGGGTTTATCAGGTGGGTTCAAGAACCTGATGGCAGTGGGGAAGAAGCTGTTGTTGAACCTTGAGGTGTGGGTCTTCAGGCTCCTGTACCTCCTGCCTGATGGCAGCATCGAGAAGAGGGCACGGCCCGGACGGTGGGGGTCCCCGACGACGGGTGTCTCCTTCCTGAGACGTCGCCTCTTGTAGACGTCCTCGACGGTGGGGAGAGCTGCGCCCGCGATGGAACTGGCTGGGTCGCACCGCCCCCTGCAGCCTCTTGCGTTCCTGTGGAGTGGAGCTCCCACACCAGGCCGTGGGTTTTTCCTTCAGAACGGTCCCCCTCCCTCTGTATCCATCCCCTTCCGACAAACCCCCTTTAACTACCTGAGAGCCTTGTGACACCCCGTGACGTTCTTTCTCTGCCAGATGTTTACTGCTGCTTGGAGGCCGATTGCCACGGATACTTTGAGAAAAAAGTGCAGACGTCAGTCTTAATCCATTGCAAGAACCCACAGTGGGAAGAAGTGAGTACTTCACACTTTCTCATGGGAGGTTCAGTTCTGCAAACTCTGAGCCACTTGCAGTAGTTGCTGCCAGTTTAGGAAGGTCTGGTTGTGATCTCAAAGGTTGTGCGAGCCTGCTCTGGGCGTCATCTGTAGTAAATTAAAACAGTGGCTCACTTCATCAGCTGGGACATTCCAAAGGTGGCAAGAGAGACATTTCTCCCTCTCCCCATCTCCTCCCAATTATCTCTCCTCTCTCTGTCTGCCTCCTTCTTCCTTTCGGTCTTTAGCTCTCGTCTCTCGCTCTCTGTCTCTCTCACGTGCAGGGTGCAGGGTTTTGAACCCGAGACATCAACAGTTCCTTTCCCATCCCACAGATGCTGCTTGACCTGCTGATTGTTTGTTGCTCCAGCTCCCAGCATCTCTCTCTCTCTCTCTCTCTCTCTCTCTCTCGTTCTGTTCTCTTGTCTCTCACTCTCTGCTCCCCCCCACCTCTTCCCTCCCTAGTGTCTCTGCCTCTGTCCCTCCCAGTCACGCTCCCTGACTACCCTTTTGTTTCCCACACTCTATATCGCCCTGACTCCATCAGCCTCTCATCTTTCTCTGCCTTGTTCTTTCTCTCTCCCTCCCTCTCTCTCTGACGAGGTGAGGGGGTCAGGGAAGTACGGGTTGATGAGGTGAGAGGTTGGGGGGTAGTGATGAGGTACACCAAATGTGGCCTTACCAACATCTTGTACAGTCACGAGTGGTTAGTCAAATTAAATCCCTATTCCTTCGAACTTAGAAGAATGAGGGGTGTCGTATTAAAACCCTAAGGGAGCAGGTGGTAGGATAACCTTCCCCGCAGAAGGTTGGGGGGTATTTAAAGGGTAGATAAATTTTTGAAAGATCAAGGAAACGAGGGCTGTGGGGAACTGGCAGAGGAGAGGAGATGAGGCCTCGGACAGATCAGCCATTGAATGGCAGGGCAGGCTTGGGGGAACGAGTGGCCTACTCCTGCTCCTACTTTCTTGTTTTCTTGCATTCCCTTATGATCTGACTCTCTCTTTGACTTCTCGTTAGCCACAGTCATAGAGACACACAGCACGGAAACAGATCCTTCAGCCCAACTCGTTCATGCCGACTGTGTTGGTATTGGTTTATTATTGTCACTTGTACCGAGGTACAGCGAAAAACTTGTCTTGCAAACCGATCCTACAGGTCAATTCATTACACAGTGCAGTTACATTGAGTTAGTACAGAGTGCATTGATGTAGTACAGGTAAAAACAATGACAGTACAGAGTAAAGTGTCACAGCTACAGAGAAAGTGCAGTGCAATAAGGTGCAAGGTCACAACAAGGTAGATCGTGAGGTCAGAGTCCATCTCATCGTGTAAGGGAACCGTGCAATTGTCTTATCACAGTGGGGTAGAAGCTGTCCTTAAGTCTGGTGGTACGTGCCCTCAGTCTTCTACCTGATGGAAGAGGAGAGAAGAGAGAATGACCTGGGTGGGTGGGGTCTTTGATTATGCTGGCTGCTTCGCCAAGGCAGCGAGAAGTAAAGACAGAGTCTAAGGAGAGGAGCCTGGTTTTTGTGACGTGCTGGGCTATGTCCACAACACTCTGCACTGTTGCCCAGCGAGCTAGCCCAGAGCCCTCTCCTATCCATGGACTTATCTAGACGGCTTTTAAATGTTGCCAATGTGCTCGTCTCAACCACTATTTCTGGCAGCTCATTCCAAATATGCCCCGCCCTTTGCATGAAGAAGCTGCCCTGATGTCCCTTTTAAATCTCTCGCCTCTGATCTGAAACCTATGCCCTCTTGTTTTTAGCCCCCCCTCCTTGGGCAAAAGACTACGTGCTTTCACCCTGTCTATGACCCTCATGATCTTATATACCTCTGTCAGGTCACCCCTTGATCTTCCACGTTCCAGAGAAAAACTACCTTTAATCAGTCAATTTTTTTTGGTGCCTTAAAACAAGATGTATGTTTTTTTGCAAACTGCTTTAGAGGTTAATAGCTTGTTGCCATTTAATATCATTCCCTGTTTACCCCAGCTAACCCTGGCTCACACTCTCGTAGCTTGCCTTGTTTCAGCTGAAGATTCTGCTTTCAGATTAAGCTAAATCAGTTCCAATTATATTTTTATCAACTTCCGTACAGGCCACTGAACTACCGGATTGTTAATTAATGGTCGAATTGTGAAATTCTAGCTCTAAAATAACCTCTTCCCTCTTTCTTGTTTCGACACACCATCTCAGATGCATGCAGGAATTCACCCTCTACAGTGCTCTTGCTAATTTAATTTACACAATCTATATGTGGATTAAATCCCCCCCATAATTATCCTTGATGAATGCACGTTTAATTTCCTGATTTACACTCATTCTTCAATAGTCCGCTCCCTAATTTTTTGGAAATCCTAGTGTTTCGGGATCTAATCCACTGGGGTCCCGTTTCCCACACTCCCTTTAAACTCTTTGGGGCCCTGTTTCTCACGCTTCCTTTGAACTCTTGTCAGGGCGAGTGGCGGGGTCAGGGTTCAAAGGGGGATGAGGTGAGTGGTCAGGGGGGAGTGAGAGTGTGAGGGGTCAGGAAGTGAGAGGTTGGGGTGGTGAGTTGAGGGGTCAGGGGAGTGAGGGGTCAAGGGGATAAGAAGACCAGGGAGATAGGGATGAGGGGTTGTGGGGGGGGGGGGGTGTGGTGATGGTAAGGGGTCAGAGCGATGGGGTGGGAGGTCAAAGATTAATGGGGTGAGAGCTCAGGGCGATAGTGACAGGTCGAGGGAATGACAGTGAGGGGTTAGAGAGTAATGGGGTCAGGTGTTGGAGAGCATTGGGGTCAGAGGGTCGGAGAGCAATTGAGTCGGGTCAGAGGGCGATGGTGTCAAGGGTCAGAGGGCTGCTTCGTCGGAACTGGGGCCTGATCCTCGTTCTCTGGGTGTGAGCAGGAGATCGACGTGGAACTGGATGGGGCTCAGTTCCTGAGGATTCTCCTGTGGGAGCAGCACAATTACCGGAACACCACAGAGAACGGCCAGGGTTACGGCACCGACCGTCTCATCGCCAAGGCTCAGATCTGGGTGAGAACCAACGTACTCCAACCCCTCCATCCCCTCCCCTCCTCCCCCCCCTCCCTTCTCCCCCCCCTCCCCTTCTCCCCTTCCCCCCCTCCCCTTCTCCCTTCCCCCCCTCCCCTTCTCCCCCCTTCCCCCCTCCCCTTCCCCCCCCCTCCCCTCCTCCCCTTCCCCCCCCTCCCCTTCCCCCCCTCCCCCCTCCCCTTCCCCCCCTCCCCCCCTCCCCTTCCCCCCCTCCCCTTCTCCCCTTCCCCCCTCCCCTTCCCCCCCTCCCCTTCTCCCCTTCCCCCCTCCCCTTCTCCCCTCCCCTTCTCCCCCCCCTCCCCTTCTCCCCCCCTCCCCTTCTCCCCCCCCTCCCCTTCTCCCCCCCTCCCCTTTCCCCTTTCCCCCCCTCCCCCTTTCCCCCCCCTCCCCCCCTCCCCCTTTCCCCCCCTCCCCCTTTTCCCCCCCTCCCCCCCTCCCCCCCTTCCCCCCCTCCCCCTTCCCCCCCTCCCCCTTCCCCCCCTCCCCCTTTCCCCCCCTCCCCTTTCCCCCCCTCCCCCTTTCCCCCCCTCCCCCCCCTCCCCCTTTCCCCCCTCCCCCTTTCCCCCCCTCCCCCTTTCCCCCCCTCCCACTTTCCCCCCTCCCCCTTCCCCCCCTCCCCCTTTCCCCCCCTCCCCCCTCCCCTTCCCTTCCCCCCCTCCCCTCCCCCCCTCCCCTCCCCCCCCTTCCCCCCCCTCCCCTCCCCCCCCTTCCCCCCCTCCCTTCCCCCCTCCCCTCCCCCCCTCCCCTCCCCCCCCTTCCCCCCTCCCCTCCCCCCTTCCCCCCTCCCCTCCCCCCCCTCCCCCCCTTCCCCCCCTCCCTCCCCCCCTCCCCCCCTTCCCCCCTCCCCTCCCCCCCTCCCCCCCTTCCCCCCCCCCTCCCCCCCCTCCCCCCCTTCCCCCTCCCCTCCCCCTCCCCTTCCCCCCTCCCCTTCCCCCCTCCCCTCCCCCCCTCCCCTTCCCCCCCCTCCCCCTTCCCCCCCCCCCCCTTCCCCCCCTCCCCTTCCCCCCCTCCCCTTCCCCCCCCTCCCCTTCCCCCCCTCCCCTTCCCCCCTCCCCTTTCCCCTTTCCCCCCCTCCCCCCTTTCCCCCCCTCCCCCTTTCCCCCCTCCCCTTTCCCCTTCCCCCCCTCCCCCCTCCCCCTTTCCCCCCTCCCCCTTTCCCCCCTCCCCCTTTCCCCCCTCCCCCTTTCCCCCCTCCCCCTTTCCCCCTCCCCCTTTCCCCCCTCCCCCTTTCCCCCCTCCCCCTTTCCCCCCTCCCCCCCTCCCCCCTCCCCCCTCCCCCCCTCCCTTCCCCCCCCTCCCCCCTCCCCTTCCCTTCCCCCCTCCCCCCATCCCCCTTCCCCCCCTCCCTTCCCCTTTCCCCCCTCCCCCTTTCCCCCCTCCCCCTTTCCCCCCCTCCCCCTTTCCCCCTCCCCCTTTCCCCCCCTCCCCCTTTCCCCCCCTCCCCCCCTCCCCCTTTCCCCCCCTCCCCCCTCCCCTTCCCTTCCCCCCTCCCCCCATCCCCCCTTCCCCCCCTCCCTTCCCCTTTCCCCCTTCTCTACCCCATTCTCCTCCTGCCCCCTTGCCCCCAATCTTCAACTCGCTCCTCCACCTCCCCATCACCCTACTCCACAGGTCCCTCTCCCTCCCCTTTCTCTTCCATTCCCAATTTTCCTCCCTCCTCCCTCCCTCCCTCCCTCCTGTTTCTTTCCCTCCATCTCAGCCCACCCTTTCTCACACCCACCCCTCTCCTCCCTTCCTCTCTCTCCCTCCCCACTCTCTCACCCTCCCTCCCTCTCTCTCCCACCCCCCCTTTCCTCCTCTCCCTCCCCCTTCCTCCTCTCCCTCCCCTTCCTCCTCTCCCTCCCCTCCTCCTCTCCCTCCCCTTCCTCCTCTCCCTCCCCCTTCCTCCTCTCCCTCCCCCTTCCTCCTCTCCCTCCCCCTTCCTCCTCTCCCTCCCCCTTCCTCCTCTCCCTCCCCCTTCCTCCTCTCCTCCCACC